>NW_026937425.1:0-80469 GCF_032062105.1 Saccostrea cuccullata | reverse complement strand
GAACATGCTCTACAGCTGCAAATAACACAAATAATTTTTTTTTCTACATTTTGCACTGCGTCTTGCAGCATAGCCATGGGAATTATCACGTGACCAAGATCCAGGGTATCAGCACATGGTTCATCTTGAGAGACCTTCATCTTCATCTTCATTTTGATGGCAATGAATATTTATTATTTAACGATGACCTTTTTTACATCGATGAATCTATTTATAAGCAAATGCGGTAAAATGTCTATTTGTTTTCATTTTATTTAATTATTTATTTTGCTTTGAAGACAGCTTATAAATTAAAAAAATGATTCAACTATTTCACCTTTGAATATCTTGACGTGCTTTCCTTGCATGTACAATTTTTTTCAATGCTTAATTTTGTTTGCGGCCGATTTGATGCTTTGCATCAATTTTACTTGTCGATATTGTCCTCATAATCTTTGCCATACATGCACGAATCTAGAGGAGGGTCGGGGGGGGGGGTGTTGTGTGGTTGGGTTCAGGACCCCCCTCCCCTGGAATTTGCAAAGTTATTAAATTTGAATACTAAAGCAAGAAAAGTTACCTTGGACCCCCCTTGGAAAACACAGACCCATCTGCTAAACGAAAATTTGTGTTAAATTGGCATGAAATCAAATATCAGAAGCATAAGAAGTCATCGACCCCAACCCCACCCCAACCCAACAACCCCTCCCCCACCCCGAAATAGGTTCTTGAAGTTTGATGTTTTGTACAGAGTTTCCTTCGTGCACTTTCAAACATCCTGTTTTAAAAAAATTATTGCTGTGAAAGATGTAGATGAAAATAATCACAGAATTTCTATTTCAAAGTAGCAAGTAATTATAAAAGAGGTGAAGGAAAAATGTATTAAAGACCTGGTCAGTTTTTAACCTTTGAGAGTCATGGCTTGGTGAAAGGGTCTTATAAATAGATTCTATTTGATATCAAGTTAAAAAGTCAATAGTTACATGTACATATGTCCCGGATGTTTCAAATATCTTTTTTTTTTGCATCAAGATGCATAATGTACCACAGTCATTGGGTAAAAATTTGACATTGATTTATGTGGTGGGTAGGTCATATGTACGGGGCACATTAGCAAGAGGTAGAGCGATCAGGCAGCATGCAATAGTCAAATAACTAATTTTCTTTTCGTCCGATGAAATTTCAAGATTTTCATCATATAATTAAGGTTATGATAATAAGGAAGTTAGTTGTGAGCATGTTAAGATTACAGTAATTAGTTAATTGTGAGGGTTTTCAGATTACGGTAATTAGTAAGTTAATTCTGAGGGTCTTTAGCTTATGGTATTAAAAAGTTAGTTGTGAGGGTGAGGGAGATTGTGTTTAGATTGCGGTAATTAGGAAGTTAGTTGTGAGGGTGTCTAGTTTACGGTAATTAGATATTTTAAGATTTTTATCAGATAATTAAGGTTACGATGATTAAGAATTTAGTTGTGAGTATGTTTAAATAACGGTAACTAGGAAGTTAGTTAAGAGGGTCTCTAGATTACAGTAATTAGATTTTGTGAGATTGCTTAGATTACAGTAATTAGATAGTTAATTTTGAGGGTTTTTAGATTACGGTAATTAGGAAGTAAGCTGTGAGAGTGTCAATATTACGGTAATTAGGCAGTTGTGAGGATGTTTAGATTACAGATGTTACGGTAATTAAGAAGTTAGTTGTGAGTGTGTGTAGATTACGGTAAGTAGATAGATAATTCTGAGGGTCTTTTGATTACGGCAATTACTGTAAACCAACTAGATTACGGTAATAAGGAAGTTAAGTGCGAGTGTCTTTAGATTTCGGTAATTAGATAGTTAATTGTGAGGGTGTTTAGATTACGGTAATAAGAAGTTAGATGTGAGGGTCTTTAGATTACGGTGAATAAATAGTTGTGAGGGTCTTTGGATTACGGTAATTAGGGAGTAAGTTGAGAAGGTGTTAAGATTACGGTAATTAGATAGTAAATTGTAAGGTGCTTTAAATTACGGTAATTAGATATTTAATTGTGAGGGGCTTATGATTACGTTATTAAATCTCTGCTGAGGTAAGGCCGTAAAATTCCCTAGAAATCCCAGTGAATGGACTAATTCCCCGTCCGTTAGTTAAATGAGCTAATCCTTGCTTCGGAAGCTAATCCCCCGGTTATCCGTAATCTGCTAGATTTTACTTTGAAACGATCTAATATGTTAAGGGATTAATTCCCCCTGCGTAAGTCTTGAAGCTAATTCCCCGCCATTCGTAATATCCTCCATTTGTATCGGTATAATAAAACAGTTAAAAATGATATCATTGACGGAGTTAGCAAGATTCCAGTCCCCCTCGACCAGGACTACTTCCCTCGGCGCCAGGAAATAGTCCTGGCCTTGGGGAACTGGAATCTTGCTAACTCCCTCAATGATATACTTTAACTGTATAGTAATTAGGAAGTTAGTTGTGAGGGTCTTTGGATTACAGTAATCAGGAATTTAATTATTGTGAGAGGTTTTGCTCCAAACAAGTTTCCTTAAACTATGGTATTTGTAGAAAGTATACAAGAATCAACTGTAATCTGCATTTATTAATGAACCAAAATTTAAGCATTTAAATTAAAATGTTTTCGATTCTGTCGTTTCAAATTAAATAAAAAACTTTTGATTGCATGTTGTTTTACGTACCGTTAGAGTATATTTCACATTTTAAAAAGACGTCTCCATATACTGGTTAATGTTAAACTTGATCCGGCATTTAGGACCACTGAGCTGTGAATGATCTTAATCATGACAACTTTATAGTTTCAGTTTCTGTATAATTACATATATTCAAAAAGTCGTGTAAAGATGTACATGAATACTTTTATTTTTCAGAGGTCTTTGTTTGGTTCTCAATTTCTATTGTTTAAGTGACTTTTAACAACAATTGCTGTTTGTTACTTTCACATTTAATACATGCAATATCTTCGCTTAAGATGTAACATTTCTGTTAACTTCTTTACTATTTCAATTTTTGGCATTGATGTGCTAAAAAAACATTATGATACTCTCATGAAACAGGGCAACTAACTTATAAACCCCGTTTCCAAGTAAACAAAAAATAGTAAAGTATCACAAAAGACTTAAGTAATATTCAAATGTCACCTTCATATTGTATTTATGACTTATATTCCGCACGCCAAGACAATTCCACCTGTTCAATACTTTAAAGAGGTAGTCTACAGACAATATATTTATATTGTCTATATTTCATGTACTTTGTTAAGGATATCCGATCTTTAGCCAGGAAGGATAACTCCAAAATTTAATATTTAATTTAAAATGCATCAAAACGAAGCTTGAAAATGAAATTTTGTAATGCAACAATTTTCATTTTATTCATCTTTATAAGATTCAAGGTTTTTGGAAGTCTTAGAAAAGGTGCAATAAAAGTTTACATTTGGACCCTATAAAAGGAAAAAAAAATAGTATAGTTTTAGTGAAATGAGATTTTCTTGAATCCATCCTTAGATACCAATGCTTATTAGCATGATATGTAATAAGAAGTGATTTATGGTGTCTTGCAATGATAGCAAAAGCCTTTTAAACTATGTATTATAGAATACATGACGGAAATGGAAGACAAAAAATACCAAATAAGTATATAAATCATGACAATTTTTCTGAATGCCTGGATACCTATCATTTTTTTAAACCTAAAATATATTTATTGATCAATCTGCAATAAGAACATGCATTGCTGATATTCCAATTCGCTTTTTCTGCAAAAATTTTGGAGATTAGACAATTTTCCCTATATAATATGATTAACTTTAATCTATAACCTTAAAGAAATAATGTGGATAAATTTACATAACCTTCCTGATTCGAAGATACTTTTATGAGTATTTTGGATTACTTAACTGCTAATTTTATAAACCTGAGGATCTGACTACCTTAAATACTTACATTTGTTTAACATTTAAATTAAAGTAATATCGTCGTTTAATAAAATAATCTGGTTTGCCATGTTTTGATTGTGCTTGAATTTCATCACAAATGTGTTGAACATTATTCATTTTTAGATTGATTTGAGTCAATGATTCGCCTTTCTTTATCATGTTCATGTACTATTAATTTAGTTTAATTCAATGGTTTGAGCTGAAAACAAATGAATCATCTTCGAAATTTCCCTTAGGTGTATGACGTTTTTATGTCTAACACACGATCATGAGAAAATGAGATTCATCGAAGACAATTTTCTAAAACCTTTTTCAAACTTTTAGATAACCGACAATTTCAGCACCACTATGAGGTAAATTGATGTAAAAGTAATGCATACATACTCTGCTGCATCTGTGATGACGCAAAGTAGTAATCAAGCTCAAAATTTGAAATTGGGGCAGGGCAAAAACTGACCTCTGAAAAATTGCTGGCTGGATAAACTTCCATTTCTGCACTGAGTAATAATCATATCTGTACATATCGACCGGCCACACTGATTTTGAAAAGCGAGATTTGTTTTTACAGATATTTTCTTTCATTGCAATGAATATCTTCCACGAGCTTTAGAAATTCAGTCTCTGTTAAGTGTATGGAGTTAACCAGCCTATAATTTCCTTTTAGCCTATTGGGTCCAAAACTTTTTTTAAAACTTAGACGAGCTCACTTTTGATCTCAATCTCACTTTAACCAAAGGAATATAAAGCGGAAATGTGAGACTGAGATCAAAAGTGAGCTCGTCTAAGTTTTATAGCCCCCAGGCCTAGACCGACTTAGAGGTGATACATCCTCTCCGAAAGAAATCTGTTTGTTTTAAGCGAGTCCTAGACAATCTGAACTTTGATACAGTAGCAGAATATCTTAATAAATAGGTATATATTATAAATGTTTCTCTTACTTTTTTTCAAGGATTAGATCACGAAAATTGGCTCTCGCAAAATTTAATGTTTCTACAGAGTGTAGTTTATATATAATATTAGTAGCAGCATTTCTCCCTTTATAAATGCACTTATTTGTATCTTATCATCATAAGATAATTGTCTCAAGCACAAGTCGAGACAACTCCCTTCCTTTATTTGACATTACAGTTTTGAATACATACTGTAACAGTAAAATTTGTGCCCAAATTGTTTGTCAAAACTAGACATCCGAAGGTGAAGATACCAAATGTTCCTTATTTGCTACAGGTACATTTTACAAAGCTTGAAATATGCATAATATCAACTTTATTTCTACTTATATCGATTTAATGTCACTGGAATATCTGTTATATTTCTACATATTTTATACGTGAATTAACTGCTGAATGGTTATAAAATTTTAAATTAAAAATTTTACAGTATTTTTAGTTCAAGGGTAATTTGCTAAAATATGGGAGGAAATCACAAACAGAGCCAGCATAATTTTCCCAATGCGTCCCATTTAAAAAGATCTATTTAAAGATCATCTATTTGATTTTATGTCAAAACGCAATTGTCTTACAGTATTTTGTATATAATCTCAAAATGTAAACACATGAGAAATAAAGGGTGCCATATTTTTGATAAATTACATTTTATGATTGCTCAGATAACCTTCACCTTTTTCTAAAGAAAATAGGTCGATAACAATATAGATATCGTATTCAACTCCATCAGGTGGCCTTCAAATATAAAAGAAATATTTCTATATACCGGATGTATACCGAGTTATGCAGAAAGCACCGGGGAGCAACGCGAAGGTTTATTGATAAAAAGATAAATTCATTCATAAATTTTAGAATAAAATTTAAATGTTAGGTAACCAGATAGCAGTTAAATCGTTCTTGTTAAGTCAGTGCACAACACTACATTTTAAGCCAGCAAGGGTACGTATACTGATTACTTGAAAGCGGTTATCAGAGTAGTTACATTCCATTGCAACACAATCTTAATTCTGTTAAATGAGTTTAGTTCCAAAATATTTAGCAAATGTGTACACATTAAAGTATGAAACAGAGTTTTAAGATGCCCCTTCTGGAAACCAGGCGGTAGAATTGTGTTTCCTACATATAATGTACAATATGGTATAACTCGTCATATATTATTATTTGAGCAAAAAGTCTATTGTAGTATTTGTATATTTTGCTTTAAACTGCTAAAAATTAGCACTTTCATATATAATCCTATAGTAAATGTACTTGTATTTTGATATGGATCCTTTAAAATACACGAACGGTAAGATTTTCCGCAAACTAAGCATGTGCACTGGAAGCAATGTAAGTAATATATGTTATAAAATTAAAGAGTTTCGCTATTGTAGTTTTCAAGAAATAAAACCCCAGTCGGCTTACTTAAAATCATCTATTTGATTTTATGACAAAACACAAATGTCTCAAAATGTAGACACCTGAGAAATAGAGAGTGCCATATATGTAATCTAAAAATGTAGATACTTGAGAAATAAAGGGTGTTATATTTTTGATACATTATATGTAATGGTTACTCAAATGACCTCCACCTTTTTTTAACAAAATAGACTGACTATAAGTGAAGATATCACATTAAACTCCACCGGGTGGTCTTCTAATACAATACAGATATTCTGATGAACCGGCAATCAACGGTACATATTTTTTCTACTAAGTACAAGTAACCTGCCGATAGATATGCAGAAAGCACCCTGAGAGCAATGTCTGAGCAATGTGTGAACTCATTGATAAAAACATAAATTCATTAAAAGTTCTCATAATGAATATAAATTTGTAAGCTGATAGCAGTTAAATCCCTCTTGTTAAGTCAAAGCACAACACAAAAACTAAGGTCAGAAAGGGAATATGTACTGAGTTATATAACACAATGCTCGAAATCGGTTAAGATATTAACCAATTGCATTTAAATACAACACAAGCCTACATTTAAAACTGTAAGAAGGAAAGTTCAGATCCAAAATAGTTATCAGATGAACACCTTGAATTTTAAAAGAGAGTTTTATTGTAATAATTCCATGCATCTTGCTAAAATATTTTCCTTTAAAATTTTGCTTTCAACTTATTCATTTATGCAAGTGCATGCATTTATATGTAAATCAAGAAAACATTATCTAAACAAAGCAACACATTTTTAAAAAGACATTTAGAATGAAGATGGTATCAGGGGAAAATAATTTTAAAAAATAAATGTTTATTTACTTTTTAAGAGAGATTGGTAAGATTCATTTGACCCCCTCTGAATCCGAAGTTCTTTACATAATCATTTTCTTCCTCATTTTTTCTTGAAAATTAAAGACGATGAATGTCGAAGTATTTTTCAGTATGGACATTACCTTCAAATCAATTGTTTGTTCTGTTCCGATTTTATAATTTTCAATGAATGTTTTAGCTTGAATTAACAGTTTGTTTTCTCCATATATTTCAACCACATTAATAGAAGTTCAAGGTGTCTTGAAACATCAACTTCGAATATGAAGAAAGTTCATTGCGTTCACTTTTTTAATGACGATCAAAATGGAAAGAACAGAAAGTTTATTAAAAACCTTAAAGTAAGAATGAAGCAGCATTTAAATTTTGAATCTGATGTAATACTTATGTGGGAATTTTTTCTCAGGTTTTTACATTAAATCTTGTAATGTTGGTCACTCTACCAAACTCTCAACAAAATGTAAAATATGGCTTTAATTGTAGTAAAGTTAAGAACACACTGAATTTTGCAAAAAAGGTAATACTATATACTTAAGTATTTCTATTTATCATTTTTATGAATATTAGATATATTAAGATTTTGATATTTTTATTACTTGAAAATTTACATTCAGCAATAGGATTTAAGGTACATTGATACTCTTATATGAGAGATAACTCTTAATGACACAAATGTCTATTATTCCTTATATGTCAAGTTCAAGTGTCTTTTTTGTCAAATTTTGCCCCGCAAGCCATGCTATAATTCTTTGTATTTTATTCAGAATATTCATTTCCTTTGGAAAATTATAAAGGTAAAAGGACAATTTCATATGCGTGAGCAGAGTGTTTATGACCCTTAATTGTATATTTTGACAATATAACCTATACTTCTTATTTTTCGTAAAGTAATCGTGTGAAGGAAATTTTTTTCTGAGTTTTCATTCATTCGAAAGTCTTTCATCTTATTCATTGCAATCAGTGCCATCCTATTTTTCCTGTTTTCATTTGACCGCATGGCGCAATGCACGAAATTAAAGCAAATGGTTCTTTAATCTTTTTTGTTTATCTCTGCACCCAGGTCCGCTGCAAGCATTTCTACCTCTTCACTGACCCAGATTCTTTACCTTTAATGAAAAAGTCGAACAAATATCTTTTTTCCTCTCAGTGTAGTAGACTAGTAACATCTTTTCCATTTCTATGTCGTTGATCTTTTCTTATGGCTTGCCAAAGGTTTGTTCTATTCTTACCAGTGGTTTAAGAATTCGTTCTCTCAAATTGATTTCTTGAACAGCCATTTTTTCTGGTTCTTTCTCTGCTTTGTTTTGCTTAGCGATGGAACATTCATTGTCAGTCTTGTTGACTTCGGTCAGAGTAATTTGTCTCTGTTTGTTATCAGCTTATCTGTTTTTATATTTACATATATATGAAGCAGAATTTATCGAAAAATTTCAACATTAGATGAAATAAACACTTGCTTTGTCTTCAAATCGACGTCTATATATCGATGATGTATCACCAATTTGCCAAAGACATTTGATACCTTTATTTGTATGTCTATTTGACATATCCCAGTAAACTTAAAGAGCAAAAAAAAAAAAACACCACAGAGTTCGAAACGACCGTTTCAAATTTGAATGGTTTGCAATGGACGAGTTGAACAAGGTGATTTTAACTCCTTATTTTGTAGTTATACCCCGCTATCATTTTGCGTTTAGATCTCCCAGCTTATTCGGTACTCTAGAGCATGCTCCCAGTGCGTTCAATCTATTGACCGAAGCAGGCCACTGACAGGTAAGTTGGTTATACAGGAATTCCAACAACCTTGCATATACGAAAAATGCATCCATACGATGTCAAACTTCTGTTAAAGAAATGACATCACTGTTTTATCAGTCTTTTATTCATTTACACAAGCTTTGTAATCAAAAAAGGATTCAAGTTCTTTGTTTTTGTTTGCAAAAACGGCAGTACATAATTATAATAATTATTATGAAAAATATGTATGCATTCAAGACCCAAACACCAAATGAATTTTACAGGATATACATGTTCATTTTTGCTAAATTAAATTACCTGTAACTTTTCTGTAGAACATAGAGTAATCTGTATGATTATTACAAAATGACTCAAATTAACTTATCTAGAGCTGGCAATATACTTAAAAGCGTGAAGCATTAAAAATAATGGGGAAGGACAGCATTTCGATTTGTTTTTACACAGTTTATATGCGCCTTATATTTGGGTTCTATAAGAAATCTGCCTTTGACGTGTACATATTGGCTTGTGCAGCATGAGTGTAAACGAAGAATATGTTCCTTTTCTCTGATTTCAGGATCTTCTTTAATATTAGGTCCAGTGTATCTATTCTACAAAAGATTCATTAATTTTGAATAATTCCTTTCACTATCCATTGAATCAATAAGAACGTCGTATTGTCATAAAGTCTTTGCGACGTCCAACGAACGCTGAGATTTGTGTTTTCAAATGTTTAAGTGAAACACAGAATTCTTTTTCTAATGGAGATACGGATACAATTATGACCTAAATACCTAAATAAATCCAATATGAACTGTTATAAACAATATTCTCATTTTTCTCGTACAAATGAACATAAATATTGTAAAGAGCACACGACGGGTGTGACCGGTCGGCAAGGGAAGCTCACTTCTCCATGGCACCAGAACCCACCTCTGATGTTTTGGAGGTCTAAATTTGTTTACTCTCTTCCTATTTAGTATTGTTTTATGGACTTTTGAATTTAAATACTATTCGCCATCTCCATGTATTTCATTGTAATTAAGGTATGATGAAATATGTTTTTCTGTCGATCTTCTTACCTTCTCTCTGCACTTTTAACAACTCCATTCAGACATGTCTGTTTCAAAGGGGAGTAAACTTTATCTCCACAGCACATATGCTTCGATGAATTCGTCAAAACTGTGACTGTACCTATAATAAAAATGAGGTATATTTTTACGGACTGTCATAAAAAACTGTGTTTCTGACAAGACACAAGTCATTGCGCATTGCTTTGAATTACCTTTTGTAAAATCAGAATGAATTCCACAGCTTATTACTTTTTCTCCATGACACAGTTGTAATTTGGTGTTGTATGTCTTCTCTGTTGACAGAAAAATCACATTATTTGTATGTTTATCTTAATTTGCACTTCAATGCATTTAAATTTCATCAAATATATTTTCTCTTCTTTTATTTTAATCAAAGATCTATTTCTCCAAACTACGAAAAAATCTTTTTTTTTCATCCTTAATCAAAGCTTTCTACTTTTGGTTGATTATGATATCCAAATCATTGTGGTTGTAAGTCTTAGTAAATTAAAACAAGTCTCCGGTCTTTTGTATATTCCTAAGAAGTATAATTTATTCAAAAACTTTCGTATAAGAAGTAGAAAAAATGCTTGCTGATTTCTCCGAATTCACATTAAGATATATTGGCGACGTTTTGAAAATTAACAGAAGTTACTTATATTCATATGCCGTTTTGATTTATTCAACGAACCCTAATTAAGTAACGGATACAATAGAGTCTGCTACATCATGTTTTGATATTTTACTGAATATGAACTGTATGATAAACAAAATGACCCGGCTTTTTAATTGTCAACTTCCCTCATTTATGTACTGATATTCCATGATCACCTGTGTATATGGGGTCCGGTCTTGCTCCGGGTACGCTGAATTTTTTACCCGTTGCAATTTAAATTCTTTTCTTTTTTTTAAATCTATGATATTTATTTGAATTTTGTCAGCAAATAAAAATAACTGATTCGGTCAAAATTCAACTTTTTAAATAGCAAAAGATAGTTATTTATTTTCATACTATATATAAACTACGGAAACTTTTAATTAGTTTTGTTTACAAGTTTATCGAGGAACATGAGGTCTAACCCCATGTAACCCCTTGAATGTCTATATGTGTCCGTATTTTATGCGCTTTTCAAACTTGATATTGTTCGTAGATTTTTTTATCATCCGGTATTTCATATTTTTATTTTTTTTTATTTCTTAAAAGAAAAGCGTAGTAGAGTACATTCATTTTTGTTTGCATTACATAAAAGAAATGTAAAAAAATAAAGAAATATTTTGTATGAAATTTAACCATGTTTATTTATAGTTCCAAAAAATACATTTAGCTATTTAAAATGAATATACGTTAATTCATTTAAAAGGAAAATACGATGAAAGTAATGATGAAATTAATAATGAAAACAATAAGTTACGAACAAAACCAAATATATGGCTACGTGTTTTATAAATTGAATCATATCTTGCCTCCGCAGCAGTCCATTCTTTGTCCTAGATGGTATTTTCTGTGCACTCCTGACTTTCCACAACAAATCTGAGTAGATGTATTGAAAATTTCCTCCAGAATTGTATCGTTTTTCGTGTACACGCATCGTCGTGATTTTATCACTTCAAGAAAGAAAAAAAGAATCCATTTCCTAATAGAATTTTGCTAATTGAATGAATAATTCTAAAAATGTAATGACATATTAAATATAACTCACCGTAGCAGAAATTGGGGTATGTAGATAAAACAGTGATGAATAAAAGCCAGAATAAAGCTGATTTATATCCCATCCTTTTCCCGATTTTTACAGCATTAATAATAAATTGAAAAGTAAGCCGTATGCATTATTAAAACATTTTTATACTCCATCGAAATAAAGTGGGTAGGAGGCTTTGGAAAATCCGGAAAAATCTATATAGAGGCGGAGGTACTTACAAGGGCACTTTTTGTTTTTAATAATTTTAATTCTGAAAATTTTGTCAGGAAAATTCCTACATATAAAACAGTATTCTGGAGTCAGGTATCTTTATGACAAGTGTACAGGCATATAACATGAGTCAAAGTAATAATTAAACGTTTAAATTATTCTGTCTATCCATTTAAAATAGTCTATCGATATATTTGATACAATTTGATTTTTTCTGCATAAAAAATAAAATAATAATAATAAAAAAAAAAAACTACCTACATATATAGAGGCGGAGGTATTTACAAGGGCACTTTTTGATATAACAGTTTTTATTCATGAGAAACACATCATGGTATCGGATGAAATTGAGGCTATCCACGGCAGGAAAAATAGCGTTATTTCACCATAATAGTGAAATACCATTATAATAGCTGAATTAACATCCCCCAACCAAACTAAAGTGTATTCTTTGTATTGAATTTGTCTAGAATTATGTCCCCATGAAAAAAAGTACGTCTACGGTAATAAACATACAAAGTCTTAGGTCAAATTACCTCTAATAGATAATTTAGACATTAATTGAATCAAAATAGAATTAGTGTTGAATCAAGTGAATAAAACGATACAAGACCTCCAAAGCATCTTTTTAGAGTGCACAATGTCTTATAAGGGAAATTTAATCAAAGATTCGTAGTCACCATAGGTTTGGATCCGTATCCGATCTAATACATGTACATTCCTTGTTGACACAGTTTTTTTTCTGTTCACTGTTCAGCGGTTTTAAATTTATATCCTACCTTTGTTTGTTTATTGTTTAACGTCCCTTTCGACAATTTTTACTCATATAGAGACTGCACCATTTCTCAGGTGAGACCTACAAATGTTGTCCTATACTCGAGACTCAGGGTGATTAAGCAGTGAGGGATCTTTTGTCGTACCAACACCTTCTGGGACATGGGACCTCGATTTTGGTCTTCCTAAGAACAGGAAAACTAGTACCTTTTTGAACCTTAATCTCTTGAATTTCAAAAATTTGTTTATTACTTATTATCAGATTGCTTTGACGTAATTGAATCGCATATCTTCATGTTCTATAAAATCAGTTTAATGATTTTAGCTGAAAACAAATGGATCATCTTTTAATTTTCCTAAGGCGCATGCTTGACGCACGATTATGAGTAAATGGGATTCATAGAAAACATGTTTCTCTAAACCTTAAACAACAATTTCAAAATCAGTATGAAGTAAATTGAGGTAAAAGTCATGCATGCATACCGCGCTGCATCTGTTATTTCGCATAGTACTTAAGCTCAAAATTTGAAATGGGGCAGGCTTAACACTGATCTCTCCAAGATCCCTATCTGGATAATCTCCCACATGCACTAAATAGTAATCATTCCTGCACCTGCCAACCGGCCAAATTGATTTTATGATGCAGGCTTATTTTTTGCAGATATTTTTCTAAGCAATGAATAACTTGCAAGAGCTTTACAAATTCAGTATCTGTTATGTGTATGGAGTTAATTATATAATAGCCTATAATTTCCTTTTGGAGGATTCCAATCTGGTTCAAAACTCAAAGAGCGACTTGGAAGTGTTACATCCTATCTTAGAGAAACGTGTTTGTTTTTTAACGAGTCCTAGACACATCTGAACTTTGATACAGTAGTAAAATGTCTAAACATATAGGCATATAATACAAATGTTTCCCTGCGAATTTGAACGATTCTATAGTATACCAATTATATATATAATTAGTATCAAAATTTCTCTTTTTATGTTTGCACTTATTTATATTTTATCGTCATTTGATAATTTATTGCTAATCGACTACTTTCTGCCTTTATTTGTCATTATAATTACAGTTTTAAATACATTACTGAAAAAATGTGTTTTTGATTTTTTTTTTTTTTTTTATTTGCATTATTTGTTTGTGAAAACTAGATGAAGATACTATTCGTTCCTTTCATGATAAAAGAGCATTTTACAAAGCTTGAAATATAAAAAATGGGTGGACTTAACTGGCCAGAAAAAATGCATATATTTATCAATTTTATTTTTTTCCTATATAAACTTATATCAATTTACTTTTAATTTTAAACGCTTTTTAGAGGAAATTAAATGAATATCGAAGGCATGGTAATATTTCTTGAATATCAAATTATATATGAATACATAACACATGTTTGTCGGCTGTTCTTAAAAACTGCTGTTGTATACTGTAATTTTATATCAAAATTAGAAGAGCAATATTTTTATTTAACAAAAAACATGTTCGAAATAAAACTTAGCTTCCATTGTTATGTCTTCGAAACCTTTTAATATTAAATTCATCACAACCAGAAATGTCCACCTGCGAGTGTACTCGTGAAAACAGTTAATTGTATTTTCAACCTGACCTCGCTAAATTATGTCTGTTTTTTGTTGCCGTTTTCCGTAAAAATAAATATTGTTTTATTTTGAGATTTTTAAAATAATGACATTTGTTTTTATAAATATTGATTGTGTGAAAAAAACCAGTCCGGGTACATGTATTTTGAATCCCAACAGTATTGACAATTTTAGAAATACAAAGGGCATTGTTTTTTACACATTACATGTATAACCAAGTATATATAGCTCTTTCCATTGCTAATTATATATTTTGAATTCCTTTATTAACAGCTTAGAAACTAAGAGGTACAAAATAGTGAGCTTTACTTTTAATAGAAAATCTGTAATATTTCCTTAAATTATATATGAATTAACCCCTGAATGGTAATTGTATTTAAAATAAAACAAAATAACAATATTTTTATTTAAAGGGCAACATAAAATTAGTATTTTGCTGAAATTTGAGGGAAAATCACAACCAGAGATAGCATAATTTTTTCAATGCGTCCTGTTTAAAGGTCTATTTGAGATTATTTATTTGATTTTGTGATAAAAAAAAATTGTATAATATTTTGAATACCAACAGATAGACATCTTAAAAATAAAGGGTGTCATATTTTTTACACATTATGTTTAATGGCTACTTAGGTAATTTTCATCTTTTCTGAAGGAAATAGACCGACTCTCAGTAAAGATATCATATTTAACTCCATTAGGGGTCTTTGTATCTATTAGACATATTCTGATGCAACCTGCTGATAAATAGATATGCAGAAAGCACCCGAGAGCAATGGGTTGGCTCATTGATAAAAAGATAAATACATTCATAGGTTTTTAAATGAAATATAAATCATAATTAATCTGAAAATACTGTAAATCATTTTAATTCCACGGTGTTAAAATTTCACGATATCTTAAAAAATACCAATTGCGACGGGTTTAATTTCACGCTGCAAGAAATGAATTCAAAATTTCGAATAAGCATTTAAAGGTTTCTTAAAACTAATAATGACATCCACGATTGGTTTACTTTGGCGGAAATATGATAAATCGCGAACGTAGCGAAATTCAAACCATTATGTTTATTTGCCAATCTACAGTAGTTAAATCCTTCTTGTTAAGTCAGAGTATATCACAAAATCTAAGGTCGGCAAGGTTATATGTATACTAATAAATGATTATAAAAATAATAAAACACAGTACTCGAAATCTCAATTCAACACAAACTTACAAGTAAATCTGTCAAAATACTTTTTGTATGCACACATAAAATATACAAAAGAGATTTATTGTAATAATTCCGTACACCTTGCTAAAATAATTTCCTTTAAGAATTTGCATTTAATTTATTCATTAATTTTATACAAGTACATGCATTTTGATGTTCATCAACAAAACATTATCTAAGCAAAGCAAGACATCAGGGAAAAATGATTTTAAAATGTAATGGATAAATATATATTTACGTTTCAAACGAGATTGACAAGATTCATTTGATCCCCTCTAAATCTGATATTCATTATATATTCTTTTTCTTCATCATTTTCCTTGCAAATTAAAGAAAATAAATATAGGCATATTCATGAGTATGGATATTAGCCTTCAAATCACTTGTTTTCTCTGTTCCAATTTGGTATTGTTTAATGCATTGTTTTGTTTTTTTTTTATTTTTAAAATAACGATCAAAATGGAAAGAGCAGCAGGTTTATTAAAGACCTTAATGTAAGAATGAAGCACTAAAGCAGGTATCTAAATCAAACAATTCTTTTAATCTTTATCTATGCTCCCTGTTTCGCTGCATGCGTTTCTTATTCTGAGATTTACGAATAGTGTAACTCTTCACCTTTATTTCATTTGATAAAGTCGAACAAACAGCTTTCTTCCTTACAGCATATTTTCCATTTCTGTGTCATTGATCTGTTCTTATGGTTGTCAAAGGTTTGGTCTATTTTTTCCAGTAGTTTAAGTATTCAATCTCTCAAACTGATTTCTTTAACAGTTTCTCTGGGGTGTTTTTCTCTTCTTTCTTTTGCTTAGCGATGGAACAGTAATTGTCTGTCGTTTAGTCTTCGGCCAGAGTCATATGTGTCTGTTATTAGCTTATCTGTTTTTATATATTCATATGAAGCAGAATTTATAGAAAAAAATAATTCAACGGCAGATGAAGTAAACACTTGCTTCGTCATCAATTCGACGTTTATATATCGACGATGTATAACGATTTTACCAAATTGTTACTTATATTCGTTTGTCTTTTCGACATATTATAGAGAACTTAAAGAAAAAAACACCGCAGGGTTTAAAACTTCTGTTTCAAATTTGGATGTTTTACTATGGACTTGTTGAACAAGATGACTTCAACTCTCCTGATTTATTTTTGTAGTTCACTCATATAGAGACATCACCATATACCGATGAAAGGCTTCAAATTTTCACCTTTCCTAGGCACTTAGGGCCATTGAGCAACGAGGGATCTTTATCGTGTTACGTTTGCTGTGACACGAGGCCATTGAGCAATGAGGGATCTTCATCGTGTAACGTTTGCTGTGACACGGGGCCATGGAGCAGTGAGGAATCTTTATCGTATAACGTTTGCTGTGACACGGGGCCATTGAGCAGTGAGGGATCTTGGTCATCACGAGCCAAAGTATGCTGTGTCATGGAGCCACAGTTTTAAGGTCTGATCTGAAGGACATGCAACTTTCACTTCAAGTAAAATCCACCTGTGACATGGAAAGCCACAGTTTTAAGAAGTTTCATCACATTAAGAAAATTAGACCTGCAACCATAGCAGTTTTCACTTGAGATGCAAAGAGCCTGTATAATATATATATAATACTACTTATTTGTAAAAAGTATATTTACAATGTATCGTATAAATATTCAGTATTAACAAACACCTTTTTTACGCTATACTCGTAGGTCCAGCGGCCCCTTCGAGATTACTTTTAAGAACTCACTACCTTACATAGCCGAGCGCATGACGAAGGAACATTTACTACCTTTTCTCTAGGTCCGACCGACTGAGCTAGCGCCCTATCGACTGAGCTAACGTGAACGGTCTATGAGACTAATTACTGTTTGATGTTTTTATGTTTTTATCTTCATGTGCTTGAATATTTCCATATATGTGGAAAATAAAAATACGTCCATACAGTGTCAAACCTTCTATAGCAAAGAAAAGTCATCACTGATTTTATCAGTCTTTTATTCATTTTTACAAACTACGAAATCAAAAGAAGGATTCAGATTCCTGGCCTTTGTTTACAAAAGCTGCAGAACATAACTTTAATAATTTTCAAAAGCATTTTTTCTAAATATTTATGCTTACAAGACCTAATGATTACATTAATTTTACATAATATACATAATATACACGATACCATTTACTAACAATGGTACTTTTTCTGAAGAACATCTTATACTCTGTATGAAAAATAAATCTATTTATGTACACTGTATCTAGAGCTTCATACATGCATAAAGCTTTCAAAAGTAATGGGGAAAGAAACATTTTTATTTTGTTTTATACAGTAAATGAGAGTTATATTTGGGCTGACTTTTCCAGAAGAAATCTGCCTTTGAGGCGTACATATTGGCTTGTGCAGCAGAAGTGTAAACAAAGAATAAGTTCTTTTTCTTGGATTTCAGGATCTTCTTTAATATCAGGTCCAATGTATTTGTTCTACAAAAGATCCATTCATTTTGAATAATATCTTTCACTATCCATTATGTTAATAAGAATATCGCACTGTCAGAAGGACCTAGCGACTTTCGACACGCAGAGATTTTTATTTTCAATTGTTTACCTAAAACACATAATTCTTCATTTCTTAGAGATGTATATACCTCGGCTACGATTATAAATACATAAATAAATTTCCTATGAAATGTTTCACAATATTTTAATTTTCTCATAAAAATGAACATAAGTATTGTGAGGAGCCCACGGCGGGTGCGACGGGCCAAAAGGGGATGTTCACTCCTCCATGGCATCTGATCCCAAATCTGTTTTGGAGGTCCGTGTTTACACTGCTCCTATTTTGTATTGTTTTATGGATTTTTGAGCTTGAATACTGTTCGCTATCTCCATATATTTCATTGTAAAGAATGATGAAATACGCTTTTCTGTAGATTTAGTTACCTTCTCTCTGCACTTTTAACGATTCCATTCAGACATGTCTGTTTCAAAGGGGAGTAAACTTTATTTCCACAGCACATATGCTTCGATGCATTCGTCAGCACTGTGACTGTACCTAAAATATAATGAGGTTTATGTTTTACGACTTGCCATAAAAAGACCGTGTTTCTGATATAATATAAAGCATTGCGAAATGACTTGACTCACCTTTTGTTAAATCAGAATGACTTCCACAGCTTATAACAATCTCTCCGTGACATATTTGTAATTCCGTTTTGTATGTCCTCTCTGTTGGCAGAAAAGTAAATATAAGAAAAATGTTCAAAAATTATATTTGCATGTCTATTCAAATTACAAACACAAAATATTTTCTCTTCTTTTTAAATCAGACATTTATTTCTCCAGAGTACGAACAAATATCTTTAATTTTTCCATCCCTGATCAAACGCTTTCTACTATCGGTTAATTATTATGATATTCCTATCATAAAAATTAAAAACAATCTCCGGCCTTCATACATTCTTAAGAAGTATAAATTGATAAAAATCTTTTACATTAGAAGTAGAAAATGCTTTCTTCAAGTTCTTTAAATCGAAATTCAAAACTATTGACGAGGTTTTATAAATTAACAACATGCAGTTTCTTCTATTAGTATGTCGTTTCGATGTACCCCACCGGTCACGGTAGCTTAGTGGTAGAGTGTTTGTTTCGTGATCGGAGAAGAGGGTCTGATTCACGTTCGCGGCACTGCGTCAAATCTAAGACGTAAACATACATGTAGGTAGTGACAGTTCCTTCGCCAATTATAGCGCTCGGCACTAGAAACGAAAGTCACGGATCTTTGGGATATTAACCTTAAAAACATACGTCCTGTGTCACGGTAGGCGTTGGCACGATAAAGAACCCTCACTGCTCAATGGCCCTAAGTGCCGAGTATAGGTCTAAATTTGAAACCCTTCACTGACATACGGTGACGTCTCTATAATAGAATGGGATATTAAAGCTGAACACGAATCGTAAATAGGCATACACCATTTTCAATATCATTATCTACAATACATCCTCTTTGCATCCGTTACACCTGACTGATTTATTGAGACAGGTATCGGCGTGGAATGGAAACCAATGTGTGAATGGAAACCCGTGTTAGTGCTGGTTCTCTTGCACTAACTTTGTTTACATTTAATTACAGTTACGCATACATTTGTATTTGTTTGTATACTGCACTGACCTGTGCAACTGTTGTAAATGTCTTTCGTATCTTACTTTCCTGCACTGGAAGAAGTATACAGTTATTATTGTCGAGTATTGTAAATATTGTATAGCATAAGTCCGTGTACACCGGTGAAAATACCTTACACTGAACAGTGACTACGTGATTCCCTCTATATTTACAGGTCTGCAGATATAGCGAGAGCTCGGACAAATATGGCGGACAATTTCTTTTTAGGAATCCTGATCAGCTTTAAATCAATAGATGTATCCAGCGAACTCGACATAAAAGATACAATAGAGTCTGCTATATCATGTTTGGATATTTCACTGACGATAAACTGTATGACAAACAAAGTGACCTAGCTTTGTCAACTTTCCTTATTTATGTAGTGATATTCAATGCACATGTATATTTAAGGAATAACAGTATAATTTTTTGGGTTTCACAATGTGATAAATAGAGTGGATCGCGTGATTATTTACATAAACGCCGAAGGCGCGCTTATGCATAAAATTGTCACTTAAGCCAATTGATTGATCTTCGTCATGAAAGCAAAAAATGTGAGAGTTATTCCTTATATATATTGAGATGCTCTTGATTCCGCAAATCCACGTGCTCTCAACCCCGCTTCTGTCACTATTTGTCCCGCCCCGCACATAATTTTTAAAACCGCGGATATCAATATAATGTATGTAGAAATATGGTACAGTACATTTACTATTTGTAATTTTATCTCGGACAAAGACATTGGAAATGTAATCAATGGGGTTTTAAACGTGCTCCAAGTACGCTGAATTTTTTACATGTAATTTTATTTCAAGTCAGTTTTTTTTTAAATCTGTGATCGTTATTTCGAAACTGTTAACAGCTAAAAATCAAAGGTTTTGTCGCAATTCATCTTTTTTAATAGCAATTGTTAATTATTTGATTTTGTTTTTGTTTGTCTGGTCAATGCAATCGGGGATCATGAGGGGTAATCGCTCTTTCGTCTCTGACATCGACCCCACCTGTTGAATTTCTATATGTCCGTATTTGATGCGCTTTCACAGCTTGATCGATATTGTTTGTAGTTTTTTTTTTTAGATCATCTGGTATTTTATATTTTCACTTTTTCATTTATCTTCAAAACACTCGTGGAGTACATTCTTTTTTGTTTGCATTACATAAAAGAAATGTAGAAAAAAAAAATAGTTTGAAGTTAAACTATGTTTTATAAAAGTTTCAAAAGATATATTTCTAGCTATTTTAGATAAATCTACGTCAATTCATTGAAAAGGAAAAATACATATGTAATCTGTAATGAAAGCAATAATGAAATGAATAATGAAAGCAATAAGTTGCAAAAAAATCAAATATATGGCTACGTGTTTTATAAATTAAATCATATCTTGCCTCCACAGCAGTCCATTCTTTGTCCTAGATGATATTTTTCGTGCACTCCTGACTTTCCACAACAGATCTGAGTAGATGCATTGAATGATTGTTCCAGAATTGTATCATTTTTTGTGTACACGCATCGTAGTGATTTTATCACTGAAAGAAAGAAAGACCCCATTTCCCTAGAATATTGCAAATTGGAAGTATATTTCTCTAAAGTGTTATTACATATTTAATATAACTCACCGTAGCCAAAAGTGGAAGAAAAAACGGTTATAAGTAAAAGCCAGAATAAAGCTGATTTATATCCCATCTTCTTCCGATTTATACAGCTTGAATAATTAATGTCAAGTAAGCTGTATCTACACTCAGGTTTTTTTATACTCCATGGAAGCAATGTGGGTAGGTGGCTTTGGAAAAATCTTGATATTTTGTAGGAAAATCCATTTTATGAGCTACTGTATTCTTGAACGTATCTATATTTACTACCTACGTGTAGAGGCGGTGGTACTTACCAGGGGACTTTTTCTGTTTTTGCAAATTTAAAATTATTTGTTGCTGATGAAAATTTTGTCAGCTGTTATAAAACGCAGTCCTACATATAAGTCATTGAAACGTTGACACAATGCCCTTTCCAAAAGAAAATTTGCAGACAGGTAACTATGTAAAGTGCACACTGTATGAGTCACTTAAATCTGGGTCTCCTGTAGTAAAAATAGGATGTTTAAATTTTCTGTCTATCCATTTAATCCATCGATATATTTGATACAAATTATTTTGTCTCTGCAAAATATAAAAACAAAAAAAAACAAACAAACAAACAAAAAACAACAAACATTTTTCAACAAATGAATGTAAATAACTGTTTTTGATAGATACCGCACAAATGTGGAAAAAATTAAATAATATATTATATAATAAGTGCAAATATTCCTCGTAATACCTAAACTGCAGCTTATGTGTGCATTGTTTTAAGACAAGGGAAAGGTGTCTAATGTGTGAAAATCACACATTTGCGTTCAAAATATTCTTTAAACATTTTTAAAATTTTATCTGCGATATCTTTGATTTTTTCAACCGTTAAAAAAGAAAACAATTATCATGTTCACTTGTGTAACTGAACTATTTTTACTTCTGGCACAGAATGTACATGAATACAGTGAGAATGAATTATTTAAATCCCAGATGTAAACTTTATCCTAATAATAAAATATTAGAGACTTAAATAAAAAATATGGATTTTTTGTATGGAATCTGTCAATTGAAATTTAAATAACAGACAAAGTATTTGGTCAAATTCACTTTCATTGATAATTTAGGCATTAATTGAATTAAGATAGAATTAGTGTTGAATCAAGTGAACTAAACGATACGAAGATACACACATCATCTTTTCATAATAAACAATGACCTGTAAGAGAAATTTAATCATAGAGTCGTAGCCACTTAGAGTTTCCACCTGCACCGATCTAATATATTAAAATTTCTTGATGTCACAGTTTTTTTTTTTGTTTTTTGGGGTTTTTTTTTTTTGAACAAACTTGCAATAGCAGCGTGGTGTCAATTAAACGTACCGTTCAGCCTTAAAGCTTTAAAGATGGTTTAAAATTTAAATAATTATATCATATTATAGTTTTGTTTGTTTGTTTATTGTTTTAAGTTAACATCCCTCTTGAGAATCTTTTATTTCTATAGAGACGTCATCATTTGTCAGTGGAAAACTGCAAATGTTGTAATTTACTCGGCTCTCAGAGCCATTGAGCAATGGGGGATCAACACCTTCTGTGACACGGGACCGCAATTTATGCAGTCTCCCTGTGTACAGGAAATCTACTTTTTTAACCAACAGGAGCACCTAATTTTGATTTGTTCTTTTTTTGTTTTTAACCTTGAAGACAGCACACATTAATTAAACTGACACGCTCTTCTATGGCCTGGTTATATATCCATTCATTTTGATCTGAGTAGTTTGTAGATAAACGTAATTTCAAAGAGACAATTCAGCAACACTGTTATGATTTTATTGCAATTAGCACGCGTTGATTGTATCAATGATGTATGAACTCATTCAAAATTTTACCATCTGATAGCAATACTGCCTAGTAAAACGAAAAACAAAGCTTTTATCACGGATGACTCTACCAAAGACAATAAATTTACACTGTAGATCTATCAGTTTAAAATTTTATTGAATTTATTTATTAACTCAGATTTGCTTCGTAAATGCAGAAAGTAACAATAGAGAATTTTAGTTGACTCTTAAGAACATCTTTTATATTTTCATCAGGTTTTTGTAGATGAAAAACGTTTTTGAAATGAACTTAATTTTTTTTTTAAATATCAAAAATTTACGCAAATATTGGAATATTTGGAATATTTAAGGCTATTTGGAATGTTAAAATATCTAAATTTTCTATCTTTAAGAGAAAAGCAAAAAGATGAAAATTCCCAAGAAAATTAAAAGTATTAAAACAATTCTTTAAGAGTATTTATGTTGTTGCTGATATGGACCTAGTTTAAGTTTACAGTGTTTTACATGACAAAGTACTGGAAAATATTTATTAATAAACACTAGATCAGGTATTTTGTATTTGACAGTAATTTGCTAACTGTTGACATGACTTTGATGTTGGGTTTTATTATGTTATTAGAACTATATTTACAATGGTTTAGGTTGATATAACATATGGCAAAATGATTAGTTATCTATTGAAATACACTGTCTCAATTTAATACACAATGTAACGCTAGTTTAATCTTGTAAGAATGTGATAATTGAAGACGATTGATATCGTTTACATATCAATACAAAATATAAATATTTCAACAATAGCAATCAAAATACCGCGGATTTCTTTCTTTGATAAAAATGATAATTTACTCCAGTTCTTGTGGAGATATTTAAATCCCTGATGTATGGCTTAAGGTTACCTGGTCTTACAAATCATTTAAAGTATTCAGTCGGCGGTAGCTATTATAATTTATAGGAAATTTCTACCGTAGGAAGCGTATCCGAGCAAAATATTTTCTGACTTAAAGTCCCTTGTAATTTATTATACCACCGTCTTCAATATTTACCCATCTTCAATGCTGCAGAAATGATCCGTCGATTTCTTGAATATCCATGTATGTCAGCTAGTACATGTACATAATATTTTTAAACTCAATTCCTAAATTTATTTTGGTATCTTACTTTGATTTAGAAGACAAAGTTTTAAAAACAGGTATTGCAAAAAGTAAACATGCATGCAATCAACTATTTCAGAGAACATTCAGATTTTAGTGAAACCACTTTCAAAATTATCGAGAACAGAAGGGGCAATTCTGTGTGTTTTTTTTGTTAGAAAATGCAGTTGGAGAAATAAGACATAAATTTTATTGATCTAGTTGAATATATCTAAATTGTCAACATTTACAAATATTTTAGTCAGATATTTTTGAAAAAAAAATTAAAATAAATTCATGCTGTTTCAAAATAAAATTTTGTGTTCTTACCAGACATTCACAACATAGTAAATATTTTAAGACATGGGAATATATACTCAACAAAAAAAAAGAACCGCATATTGTTTTACTCATAAAAGAAATTTTGAAAAAGTATATATAATAACTACCTTTTTTTATCATTGGGTACCTGTGATTTGTTTAAAGGACAACATGAGATTTTAAAAAAACACGTGTTGAATTATTTCCTTTGAATAATCATGTTTATGATACATGAAATAGTGATTTCTTGTAAATCGAGGATCTATTTTTATTGATATTTTGGATTTAGAGAAACAATAAACACTCCTATTAAACCTATATTTAAGATTTGATAACAATGTCGATGTTGCAATTTCACGCCTTATTAAAGATGAACGCAACACAGGCTAACTATGATGATAACCGGAGCTACGCAACTGGAGGTAGCAATTGCATTTAGTGTACATCTATCGGCTTTGCAGACGTTTAACATACGTCTCCAACGGCTAAGAACACAAATAAGAGACCAAAACTGGCCGTCAGCGGGTTACCACACCCAGAAAGGACCGTCAGACCCCCCTTTCAGCAATCGATTCAGAACTGCTGTACAAACTGCTGCTACTATTGCTGGTTGAAGAAATCAGCAAAAAAGTGCACAAATTGTTCGCAAGAGCTAGACTGATTAAAGTGGCTAAAAAATAAAACTATCGGGTAAGTAAAACGCAAATATACACATTACTATATATATTTACTCACTGAGTTGTCCACAGACTTTTTCAGTTATTTCTCAAACATGAGCACATGGCGGGTGTGATCAGTCGGTAGGGGATCTCCACTCTTCAATAGCACCTGATCCCATCTCTGATGATTTGGAGGTCTGTGTTTGATCCGCCTCTAAATTGTAGTGTTTTATGAGCCTTTGATCTAGAATACTGTCTGTTATCTTCACATATTTCATACCAAATGATAAATCATTTTTAAAAACAATGAAATTTGAGTTTGCAGCACTGTTAAGGCCTACTATGAGAAATCAACGGAAAATAGATATGCAAAAAGGAGGAGTTTTTTAAAACTGAATTTATTTTAATTAAGCTGTTTTATTATGACAGAACTTTAATACTAATGGAAATAGCATAGTATGTCTGTACTGTATGAAGTTTGGTCCCATCGATGGACAGTCACGTGATGAATGCATAGTTCGTGTACTGAATGTAGGTCATTAACAAATTTCAATTTCGCAAGGGCATACCCTAATTGAAAATAAAAATTCAAGCTTTTTATTATTTCTGCATAATTTGTTGTTTCTGAAAAGTGCTGCTGCTTTGAATAGAATTCGCTTTTTAATAGTTAAATTTTCAAGTAAATAGGCCAATGTCGAAATATGTTTGACTTTTAACAAATATTTTGTATACTTATAAAATCACGCCTTCTATTTAAAGAAAGCAGCAGCACTTTTCAAGTTAAGGAAAATATCCTTTATCTATTTTCAAAAAATGGTTCAGATCTATGCAATGTATGTTTATTTTATGAGACTTCAATGTAAAATATACGTAGCCTGTAAATAAAAAACACGACATTATTAATAAAATACATTCTCTTGATAGTTAATTAATAATCGCACTATACAAGGGATATATATTGGTATTAATCGACTATTTAAAACCTGTTAATAATATTCCGTTTAATTATAAAACGCATTTTTCATTGTTAAAAAATTCTTCAATCTGCCTCTCACAGTGCATGAAATACGTCATTTTTACCAACACGACGTCATGTTAACAAGTTCATCGCGACCAGTGCTTTGTTTATAACCAGCTACATGGGCTTTAACTAGGAACTTTTTTTAATACATTGATAAGTTATATCGTTGTTTATTATGCTAATGCAGTTAAAAGTTGTAAATTATTTCATTTTCAGGTAGATTATGAGAAATACATAACAGTCATTTTTTTTGTGTGACGTCACAGTAAACTTTTCCCGTATAAATTAGGCCCCGCCCCCCTTTTCAAGTCTTAACAATGCTGCGTAGTAACAAACCTTTATCCTGCAATGTTGTTAATATTTTATACAAGATTGTTATATAAATTTCAAATGCAAATACTATTTTGTCTGTTTTAAAATAAAATTATTTCATGGCAGGTGTGACCGGTCAGCAGGGTATGCTCACTCGTCCATGGCACCTAATCCCACCTCTGATGTTTCGGAGGTCCGTGTTCAAAGTTTTTGCTGCCAACTTGATGCAACTTCTTGCTTTGCATCAATGTAATATGTTTCACTAATTGTAGTAGTATTGTTTATTTTGACTTGTTTTCATATTCGCCATCTCAATAGAGGAAATCGGAAATTAAACATAAACAAAGGTGCATCAAATTAAATCAAAAATATTATTAAATGTGATCAGTTGTAACATGATTGTATTATTTTGGAACAATATCTATCAGATATTATTTTTTGCTGTCTGTGTCCTGTTATACAATTAGAATAACTACTATTCTATTAACTACAACGGAACTTTGTACATTTCCAAGGTATTTATCAAGATGTAGAAAATAAGTGGGTAAATTTTGCAGGTTATTCTTTTGGAAAATCCTCAGAAGAACAGTCTCAAAATTATGCAAAATAAAAATTGTACTGAGATAATTCATGTCTCCGTCTAATAAACAACGTTTAAAAGAGATTGCGTAGGAAAGAATGTAGGTTTGTGTTTACCATAATTTCCAACAGGTATGCGAAAAATATGTTGACACAGCTTCAATTTTCTATTTTCCGAATTCTATTTTATTTGAGGAAAATGTTATTTAGTTGCCTGTTTTGTTGCTATCATTTTACAGGCATTAACATATTTTTGGCCACTCTCTTATAAAATTGCCATTTAAATGACACATGTTTTGTTGTTCAGACGATAACTCCAATCAAATATAACTCTCTGTGCATCCTGAACCCTTTTGCAACAAGATGTATATTTGCATTTCTCTATTTACCTGAATATTTTTTTTATTTGGCATTACCTGTACTTTGTTATAATATGTGCATAAACATGTAAATGTACATCATACACCAGTGATCAATTTCTGAGTGAATCGAGAATTAATATAAAATGTTGAAATATTGTGGAAATATATATATATATATATATATATCCTTTTTATTAATCAGGTAAGAAATGATCCAGTGTCGCCAAATTGTAAAAACCACCTCTTAAAACGTAGACGCTTGACATTTTTAACATTGACAAAGGTACCAAATCACGCCTACCATTTTTCCATAAATTCCTACAGATGTGTGACAAAAATATGTTGACACAGCTTCTATTTTCCGATGACTACTTAATTTGCGAATATAGATATTTATTCGACTGTTTTGTTGATATCACTTTACATTCATTATCATATTTTAGGTTACTCTCATATATCAAATTGTCAATTAAATGACAAATGTTTAGATGTTCAAACGATAAACCCAAACAAATATTAATTTGGGGTAAAAATAACTCTCTCTCAATCCTGAACCCCTTTGCAACAAGATGTATATTAATTTTGCATTTCTCTATTTACTTGAAAGTCTTATTTTATTTAGCATTACCTGTCCTTTGTTATGATATGTGCATAAATATGTTAATGTAGCTCATGCATCAGTGATCAATTTCTGCCTGAATAGAAAATTGAAATAATGTAAAACGATTGTGGAAATTTAGATGTTTATCCTTTTTTTACTAATAAGGCATGAAATGATCCAGTGTCGCCACATTGTGAAAACCACCTCGATCGTAAAATGTAGATGCTTAACATTTTTTACATGGACAAAGGTACCAAATCACGCCTACCATTTTTTCTCTTCATGTAATCTACTTTAATACAAAGTTGAGCAGTGTTAGATTATTTTAGAATGACATCTCTTAAGAAATTACAAATCATTTTTCTGGGGAGATAAAAATTGTCCATTTCATATGTTTTATAGCGTGGTTTTTGATTGCAGTTTCATGATTTTCCATAATCTTTTCCCACACATACTGAAATATGTGAGATTCACTACATATCTGCATGGAAAGGTTCGCTATTTTATTATACATATTGTCTGCCATTTTTAATATTCATTATTTTGGTTTTGTAAATTCGGTTTGCCTTTGGTGTATTTGCATTTTGAGCTGTGCTTTTATCGTATTTATCTAAACCGGAAAATCAGGACCGAATCCATCATGGCTGAAAATAATAATGCAGGGAGGAAAAGCACCGTTAATAAATTAAACAAATTTTTTAAAGGAGATCAAATGTTTAAAGTTACAGACTAGATCATCATTACAGGGTACCTATGATTAACCAGGACATGCGTCATAGCATTTTAAACAAGACACTTCCAGGCTTTAAGGTCATTTGAATATCATGTTATAACTTTCAAACAGTTGAATTTGTTTCGTATTCTAAACCAGGGGCCATGAAATTTATAATTTTGAAAGAGGAACCATTGCTCATTAACTATACACAATACATGCTTAGTTTGATAGCTAGAGGCAGAGCAGAGGAACAAAGAAAAATGCATTTCTACTATATAATCAGTAGAACCCCACCCTACAGGGACCACTAACCCTTGGTCACACATTTAACAATTTTGGAAAAGATATGCTCGGTCATCATTAATCTTTGATTAATACCAAAGAGCATATGTCAAAGCATTAGTTCAGTTTTAGAATATGATCATTAGACCCGTACATGTGTATGCAACTTGTCATAATCGGGAATTATTTTTCACTAATAAATTAGTAAAGCCCAACTCTTACACCAGACCAGGGGTCATGAAAGTCACAACTTTGGAAGAGGTACTCTCTATATACTAAACAGTTAGTTTATTTAATACAAAGGATAAAAGGAGACGATTTTCAAAATTAATGCTTTTCTCTATGTAATCAATAGAACCCCATCACAACACAAGAACCCCTTTCCCAGGAGGAGCCATTATACTCACAATTTCCGAAGAAGCACCCTTCCTCATCATAACTTTTTAAATAGTTTAACGGGAATTGTATCTAGATGTAGCGGAAGATTTTTAAAAAACACACAAAATAATGCATTTTCACTTTATATAATTATCAGAGACCCGTCCTAGCACCAGAACTCCTGACCATGGGGCCTTTAATTTTAAAATATATTTAAAGGATTCGATGCTTATTACAATTTATGTCAACATATTGACTGTTAGGAAAAAGATTGTGATAACGAACACTATTCCCGATCAAAAGTCCATAAAACAATACAAAAAATAGGATCAGAGCAAACACAGACTTGCAAAAACATCAGAGGTGGGATCACTATGGAGGACTGAGTATCCACTGTTGATCGGTCACACACACCGTATGCAACTTGTTAAAATCGGGAAATACTTTCGTCAATTCAGGTGTTTAAATAATGGACTAACAATTAGAAGGAAAATATCAGTCTTTATTTAACTTAATGATAAATTGTATTTGCTGACAAGGTCAGTATATCGACCATAGACTAACGAAATGATAACTTTAAATGAGACTGCTAATATTCTTGTTTCATCAACTTGTTTGTCATTAATTTACCTCGTTTCAGAAATTGTTCGCACGTATGTTCTTGCACATCTAATCAACTAAATAATATAAACTCTGTACGCAGGTGATGAAGGTATTATGTTGCATAAGTACGAGACCTTGACGATTGTAAAGTTAAATTCATCACATCTATCATAGAGCTTGGTAGTTCGATTACCATTAACGTCTTTTCCAAGTAAAAGATGCAAATATGAAACAGATCTGTCAGACTCTGTGGTATCTTTTATTTCAAGCTCACCGGAATATATGGTATTGACCTAAGATTGGAAGTTACCATTGTTAATTGACAATGCATGCGTCGTCGATTTATCTAAATGTCGAGTTGAAGGTCACAGCAAGTGTTTTCTATTCATGTATAAGATTTCGGATAAATTCTGCTTCATATGAATACAAAAATAGGTATGCTCATAACTGGGCGCAATTGGAACCAATGGGAATTCCAGTAGATTTTCGGAAGACCTGGTTTTCAAAACCACACAGATATTGTCAATCAGAAACTCAAGCATCTATCCTAAATGAAGCTGAACTAAGTAGAACTCTTTTTTAAGCCATCTGTATGAAATTTAGTCTAAATTGGGCTCTTCCATCGATGACACATCCAATTACACACAGCTCACTCATACAATTCCAAGTTCAAATAAATCTAACTTATACGATCACATTCAAATATAACTTGAGAAATGAAAAAAATGTCCTGCCAAATTATACGCTTATCGGTTGCAGAGATCTAATTCAAATATTTTACTTTTGCTGGTTACACGTATAATGGTTTTTTTTTCTGCAATGGTTGCCGCCGTCAATTTGCAAGTCAACAATAAAACATTTTATCGTTTAAATCAAGATATTCATTTCTCCATCATTCATCATTTGCTCTTTAAATAACATGTATTTCATTCAAGCTGTTTTCCAAGGTACATGCAAATGTTGAACTGAGCAACATTGATATACGACGGCGATGACATATTTCTTCGCTTAAATTTCATCATATTCCTGAAGAGGAAATCAAAGAAAATGCTGGCCACTCTACAATATATTAATTCGTGTAAGTAATATGTCCTGTTTTCAATTTCATAATATATATGACTACATTTATTGAAAAAAATATTTGACATTCGGTGACATTTGCATTTTTCTTTTAAAGTTCAATATCCAAAAAGAAATACAGTAATCAACATTTCAGGTGTATGACAAAATCAAATTTTATATAGAAAAGAAACAGAATAAAATGACTGCATTATGCATCGAAATTAAGCATATTACAACTGTTACAATTCTTATTTTATTTTGTGCTACGCTCTCGGGGAATATTGTTTTTTATGGACGAAGAAATCTTTATGTCTCACTCACTATCATACAATAAATGTATATTGTTTCAAAATGATTTTCTCTATCTAATATAACTCACTTGTGCTTGTTCTTATCATTTTAAAATTATTCACCTTCCAGTTGCCCTTTTAACAACGCCTTCACAGCAAATTTCTGTCCGAGGTGTGTAGGTGTCATTTCCACAGCACATTAGGTTTGGCACGTTCAGTAAAGAATTAATTCCACCTTTAAATTTAAATGTATGTCAGATAAAGTTTAAAATTAACCTAGTTTGTAAAAAAAAACTTTGGACTGAAATGCAACTAATTAATATTTTACTTATAAATGATCAGATAGAAAAAAAAACCCAGTTCAATCCAGTTTATATACTTGGGCTTGTATGTATGGAGCTTACATTTAATAAATACCACAACTTCTCAGTATTAAAGTGCGCTTTAAAAAGTCTCCCATGGTTACCGACAATGATGTACTTCGTTTAAATAAACAAAATTCTATTCTTCTAGTAGAAATTTATATTCTTTTCTTTCTTACATGCATGTACGCACTTTTTTGCATTATAGTTACATTAATTAAGCGCTATACTATAAATACTGGTATGAAAACCCGTTGATATGCATAAAAAAGAAAATATATAGGTTTTGATGAATAAAAACATTTTGACGATCACATTATGCGTAATCAAATATGTAGAAGCTTACCATTTTCGTCTTTTGACCTTTTTTCATGAGCTGGGCTTTGGCTAATTGTCCCTTCGTACACCTTTTCTCCACAGCAGATGTCTACATATGGTCGGTATGTTCTTCCTATGATTATATATGTATAATTTTCTTACACTCTCCTTTAAATGATTATTCAAAACCTATTTTGCTATTTATTATATAAATGTGTGTTATTTTTACCTAAGTAAAAGAATACCGGTAATTTCATTCTTAATTTTGACGTCTATTCAGAGGCCAAAAAAGCATCCAATGAAAGGAAAGCAAAGTTATTTATTGTACAATTATAGTATTGTACAGTTACAGTATTAGATATAAAATATATTTTTTTAAATATTTCTCTTCATTTTTAAGTCATTGTCTTGGTGACTTTCTTTTTAATTAATGAAATATCATAAAATTTCTTCGCTAAATTAAAAAAAAAGAATTACACCATCAATAATAAAATTATTAAAAAAATTAAGTCCGATGATCCTCTGCAATGTTTATTTAAAGGACAAGGTAGGGTAACGGCATAACATGACCACTTATTTGATGTAAAAACCAGACCACTGGTAAAATAGTTATAGTTTGTAGGTAAGAACTTAAAATGATGCTTGCTTTAAAATCAGCACTAATTTGGATTCAAAGCTTTCAAGGAGGCACACGAGGGTGCAGAAGTAGGACCTTTTTCCCGAATTTCCTCATCTCAGGTGGAATTTCATCATATTTGAGTTAATTTTCTCTCTGGAAACCATAGAGCACAAGCTTGCCTATCTGAGAATTTTTTATACGTAATCTGCTTCATATACCAGTGTATTAAATATATGAATTTGGTAGATAGGCAAGCTTGTGCTCTTTATTTTCCAGACGAAATTTGCTGAAAAATAGATGAAAATTCGCATAAAAATGACAAAATTCGACAATTGACATATTATCAGACCTCTCCCTGACCTTTGTGTATTCCAAAACTTAGAACTAATACTCATTTTGAGGTAGGGATGACAACAGTTTTTTTTTATTAACAGACTTTTGCATAATTCTAAAAGGCACTAAAAATTTGGGCCAAAAACAGGTCATAACCTATCTTGTCCTTTTACTTTTTTTAAAAAATATCACTAATATCAAGACTGATCGATTGAAACAAGATTCTTATTTTATTTAGACTTAATAAACTTTGCATTGTCCATATGCTGTTGCGAATTCTCTCGTCATCGAACTAAATTCATGGGTGGGTTTTTTTTTTTTGCATACTTTCTTTCCATTTTCTTTCTTTCTTTTAATTGAAAACAATACATTATATTTTCAAATTGAAATTATAAATTTGTTATTTTGTACATTTGAAACAAACTTCTACATAAGATATCCTTCTAATGGTCATTTTAAAAGTAATTCGTCCCTGTTTTTTCTCAACCAAAACTCTAAGTAAACACCCGCCAGTACAGAGATTTGCATTTATCAGAGAATTTTTCTGCTATTCTTTTTATTTTTGGCATAATGTATAAAATGTTCCATTGATTCTTTGAAAAGTGAATAAAAAAGAACGTTAAAAAGGTTGATACTGCAGGTAGAATTAAAATTAGATGCGTATTTAATAAAACTATTAAATTTATCGGCTCAAGAAGAGAATAAGATAAAAATAGTTCCCTTTTTTCTCGTACGAATATCTATTTTTTCATATTCATTTAATTTAAACATTATGTATGAGAAATGGGTCATCAATGTACAAAACAAGATATATATTTTGCATATGAATTAATGAATATCAATAGAATAAAATTTTTACCTCCGCAACATTCAATCCTTTCTCCTACATTATATTTGTCATGGACCCCATGTTTACAGCAAATCTCAGAATCGTTAAAATTCTTCTTCTCGACGACCAAATCGTTTACCGTAAAAACACATGTTTTGATAACTGTTTAATGAAGAGATTGTTCGATGCAAAACTGGGTGGGTATTTTTTGGTCAAATTTCATTTTAAGTATTATTAATAAATGCTTATAAACTCACCATAGCAGTAACAATATTGTGTAGCAAAAATAACAAACAGTAACAGCAAATGTTCTTTCCTCTCCATGTCTTTCTAAAACAGGAAATTGCAAAGTAACTGTGAATGAATTAACACTTAAATCTTTTGTAAAGGCATGGCTAATTACGGATTTGATTTTAAGGAAAATTTTGCACTTTTTTCTGGAAATCCGAAAGAGTGATCGTAACAATAAGCTTAATTGTTTGTTTGTAGACTGCGTTATTGACAAAACTTTTCCATTACAAATAATCAACTTTTTACTAGGATGAAATGTCAGATCTGCAGATGAATCTTATATTGATTACACGCAGTGATCATGCACAAAACCCTCTAAAATAGCATTTAATTTCTCTTTAAACTTTATTATTTGAATGTTTTTTAATTGCCATTACCTGCCATAATTACGTAATTGTACCCTATATTTCGTAACTATATTCGAGTTTCTGAGTGAAAAATAAATAAAATTGCATTTGAAGGTTAAAACAATATTTGATGAATACTCTCTTTGATAAATATGGTTCAACAAAAATGTTTAAGTGGTATATACCACTTTGTAGAATATCTTTGAAGAAGGGAATTGTTTAACTTTTTTTTTTTACTTTTATCTAATCAAAAAGAGTCATATAGGTTGTTAATTAATTTCTTTTGTCTATATACCCGTAACAAATTTTTGTCGCAATTTTCTCAATAACTACTCTTTGTATCTGCATTTTAGGCATGAAATATGTTGTCTTGTTTATCAGTTCGTTTGTCCGTGCAAATTTTTCCTAACAGTTTTCTCAGCTACTATTTTTTGCAGACGCTTGACATTTTTGCATACTCTTTGTTGAAGCATGTCATCAGGTGAAATTCATTTTGTACCTATATATTTCACGTTTTACCAGCTGTAAGGAAATTCTTAAATGAAAATTAGAAAGAGGAAGTATCTGTTAGCATTGTTTTGTAACGTGAATCGTGTCTAATGCTCATAATCTCCCATGATATAACGTGGTTTTTTTTCCACATGCACTGGGAAAAAAAATCAGATTTCCATTGTTCGCTTTTTAATAATGCATTTACAATCTATTTCTTTTTTACCCAGGTATAAATATTCAAAAGACGAAAAGTTTTTGTGGCAGTTATTTTTTTAATTGTAAGCAGCGCTGATTATTGTTTATGGATAATATTACAACCTTATTAACATAACACATTATATACAGTGTTGAATATCTCATTGGTTGACCACCTTCCAATAGCAGCCTTCAAAACGCACACAATGCTTGCAATTCAGAAGTTAGTAATCATTTTATTTCCCTTACAGCATACGTTAACATAAAATATCAGTTAATACGGTCTTATCAAAGAAATGGGTTCCTACTTCTTTGAATGTAGGAATCTGCTCTTTATATTTGATACACACTAGCACCTGATTTGTGCCATTAGACGATTTTATAAATAGGCTAACAGAGTTTGAACAATATTTATGGGGAAAAAAAACAAAAATATAGACAAGTCTTTTGTATATGGCTGTGTAGATTAATTATCGCAGAAAGCAATGGTACATGTAATAAATAGTTTGCCAAAACATTTCCTATGAAAGTTTAAATGAATGTGAATTTGGGTAAGGGGTTTTCCATGTAATTTGGAGTAAGATATCTTGTGTTATTGACATAAAAGTATAATATGGTTTAAAAACTTTTTTACAAAACAAGATCATGGGTTTGATTGAAGCGCCCTTATCAACTACTTAGGGAGGTCTTTTTAAATTACTATTTATGTGAATATTAAAATTGTCTTTCCCATAATCCATAACATCTACTAAATAGTAGTAAGTGCATACCAATTCTACTTAACAGCTCTGTACTGTATCATGTATTCATGTTATCTCTTAATTTATGCCTTTATTTTTATTCATTTTCTAATAGAAGAAACTGTTAATAAAAATGCGAGTGATCTTATTGAAAAAATGTCAATATGTCTGAATTTTCTAGCTTGAACGCATTTGTTAATAACATGAAAAATTACATGCTGTGTGTACATATGCTAATATACCCATGTACCCATGTTTCTTTTTTATTACATTGTTCACAGGAAAAAAACACATATTTTTATTTATTGACAGGTCCATATATGAAGCATCATTTAAGCAAAACTTCGAATTGTTGTGAACCACGTTTAAAGAAATCTTTTGTTTTCGCAAATGAATATTCTTCAATATCCTTTACATTTTACACAGTTTGGCCCAATTCTATCGCACCTACTAAAATGTTTCTTCATCATTTGAAATTTCTTTTTGCCAACATTTGTATCAGTAGCATAATTCTACTTGCAATGTTATATTTTTTATTGCGTAAATATGTTTTTCATTAGATCAGCGGCTGTGAAATGCCTAACTCTCAGTATGACTTTACTTTTTGTTAACCGTTCACGGTAGCCTAGTGGTAGAGCGTTCGCTTCGTGATCGGGAGGCCCGTTTTCGATTCTCGTTCCCGGCGCCGCGTCAAACCTAAGACGTAAAAATAGGTAGCGACTGTTCCTTCGCCAAGCGCTCGGCATCAGGACTGAAAGTCACGGGTCTTTCGGATATGACCTTAAAAACGTAGGTCCCGTGTCAGCGGTAGGCGCTGGCACGATAAAGAACCTTCACTGCTTAATGACCCTGAGTGCTGAGTATAGGTCTAAATTTGAAGCTCTTCACCGGTATACGGTGACGTCTCCATATGAGTGAAAAATTCTCAAGAGGGACGTTAAACAATATACAATCAATACTATTTGTTAAGGTTTTTGAACAGATTTTTACATATAATCAGTTTCCTCGTCTGATATAGAGTCTCTATCATTCAAGTACCACACACGTGCATGGCTCGCTTTGATATATTTTCTGCTTCCTCCAGCATTTTCATATTTTTTTCTGAAATTATCCAGTGTACACCAAAAACTTTATCGTTAACTGCTCTCTGCTCTGTGACGTCACACGAAGACATCCTTCTTTTTTTTTAATGAGGACTGCATGTCTTTTGAAATTGATTTCTTTTCAATGAAGCACAATGTTCATAAATTTGAATATGGAACAATGTAACTTTCAGGATTTTTCTGCATTTGCGCCATTTTACAGAAAATATGACTACAGGCATTATTAATTAGTATTGATCAACTATGAAACCTGTTATTATGTGTATTAATTAACCTTGTACCTATGGAGAGGGCTTATATAGGCTATGCCTGCTGCCCAATCCATTTATGTATTTGTTATATAATAAAATATGTTCAAATCAAATCAACTATGAAATGAGGATTTGCACTGCATTCCGATTTTTGCATTTTCAAACTCTAAATAAGTTTGAAATTAATCACGATATTAAACAAAATTATACACGTTGTTTTAATTTTTTGTTGAAATATTTCCACCAAAATGTCATATAATCTGACATTAAGCAAAAAAAAAATAAAATAAATGCCTTAATCTAGAATTTCAAAACATCCCTACCGTCTACGGTTGCTCAGTCGGTAGGGCGCTCGCTCCGTACGTTATATCGGGAGGTCGTGAGTTCGTATCTCGGCTGTGACTGACCTAGTCGATCAAGTGGGTAGCAAGTGTTCCTTCGCCATGCGCTCGGCACGAAGTGAGAGTTGTGGGTCCTTCGGATGAGACCTTAAAAACCGAAGCCCGTGTCAGCGGCAGGCGTTGGCACGATAAAGATCACTCAATGCTCAATGGCCCTGAGTGCCGAGTAAAGGTCAAAATTTGAAGCCCTTCACCGGCATACAGTGATGCCTCCATATGAGTGAAAAATTTTCGAGAGGGACGTCAAACAATATACAATCAATCTATCAAAAAATCCCTTGCATCGTTTATGTTTCGCCTTTTATACTTTTCGAGCAATGGCTGGACTTAAAACAATTAAAAGTTGATAATTTTTTTCCACGAATCAAATACCTTACAGATGAATACATTGAAATGCTATCTTAATGACTGCACATTTTGTTTCATATGCATATCGGCAGTCATAATATCAAAAGTACAAAATGAACTTTGTACTATAAATACATTTTTAAAGATAGTAGGGGGTCTTCCTCCCAAACTTTGATATACATTACTTTTTCAACTAAAAATTGTACAACCCCCCTAAGTGCCATAAAGAAGATATCGATTTCTCAATTTGATCTATATATTTTCTAAATTAATGTAACAATGATATATTTATTTGTTTAGTAAGTATGAATACAAGTGCATGATATTAAATATGTAAAGAGCATTTAAATAAATTTTCTACAGATACTGTGCTATTTAAAAAGTCTATTTTTAAAATATCTTTTACTGTTTTAAGAGGACAATTATAACTTGTACATTTAGATCCATAATTAAAATATTTAAATGAGATAATAAGGTTGTCTTTCACTTATCAAAAACAAAAACATAACCAAAGAAAACTTTGAGATTACATGTACAATGTGCCTCAATAACTGCGAAATCACCTTAATTCTTGTTGGTAAATGTTTGAGGGTAAGGAAAATGTTGTTAGTTCGTAGCAATTATATTCAGAGAACTAAATGATCATATATTATATTGACAAAATTAATCTTCGTGGGGATGAAAGTTCGTTGATTAAATTTACCAAGAAAATCCACGAAAATTGGTTACCCATAAACAACAGTGATTTCATCCTACCTAATTAAAATTAACAGTCGGCATATGAATACCACCTGTGCGGTCACCTGAGTACCTATCTAATATATAGGACATATCTGTATACTAACAAAGAGCAGCATCAGATGCTACGAGATTCATCTTGGATTTCGTTTTGTATTTTAGTTTGAGATAAACTTTTAAAAAATGTTGAAATACTGATCTTTCTTTCATTTGGAATGATTTCGTTTGTTAACCTTCTAATGATACCCATCTTAATCGATTGAACGACAAAAAAAAACAAACAACCAAAGGTATTCTATTCAAGGGACCTCGACCTCTTCGCCATATAGTCATGTACTTACGAACATTCCGCACTCTAAGTGTGTTGTCTGACGACTATTATGTCATGTAAATGTCACAATAGACCCAATAATCAACTGATCTTATTACTCTCAAGGTCTCATACCCGGAACAAATACCATGCAGATGGTTTTAAGAGTTACCCTAATGTAGATTTTCCATAGGGTTTGGAAAAGTTTTGGAATTCCGTGGAATTCCAATCATTTCTATACCAAACTTGAAAAGTGTGTCTGGAAGTTTTTGGAATATTTTGGAATTTGAAAAAAAAATTCATAATTTGGACTTAGACATTTTTTGGTTTGGAAAGTAGTGGAATTCTTTGGGAAAAAAATGATAAAATGAGAAACTTAGTCATTTTCTGCGCTGGAAAACTGTGGAAATTTTTAACTGTCGAATAATAGTACAATAACATCGGGCTCGAAGTCGGGCTCGATGAACAATTATTTAAACAACACGCCGAAATTCAAAAATATCGAATGCCATGTTGATGTTGCACAGAAGGAAAGTTGGAAAGAGGGTGTCTAGAACAGGGGAATCATGTTTAGCTTTGGATGGAAGAAGATGAAGACATTTTAAGACCTGGTAGGTACAATATTGTACAGTATTTTATGTGTCCTTGAATGAAGAACGCTTCTGCTCCTGTTCATTAGTCTGGACACCTCACATAAACTGCCCGACGGTGAAATCGTTAGTTCACTATTTCAATTTTGTAATAATTTAAGATCATGGATTTAAACTCGAATTTCCTCGTTTGGGATCGAACTGATGTAAAGCATTAAGATAACATTTACAGAGTATGATGTACAATGTAATAAATTATATATTTTTTATGCATGTTCATGATCATTTTCAGCTCTCATTTTAATTATTTTATAGTTGCTGCATAGTGCCTGAGATGATCACCACAGCGATGGCGTTTTATAACTTGGTGGATGTAGATGCTTAGCCAATCAGTCACCAGGCTTGTGAATATGGTGAGAACTAGCTCAAATTATCATTCAAACCAAGTAAACTAACTTTGATTTTATTAATCCATGTCTATTAGCATAAGATTAAAAAAAAATTATTGCAAGTTTGCCATGTAAACAAAATTTAAAGGTTTATATTCTTAACACGCTTAAATTCCTTATTCTAATAATTTAAAACAATGAATTCTGACAGGTAATCTAAACGTGCTTACTGCACAGGCATGCATAATTATTTTAGATCAAACATGCTGCAGTCATCTACTATGAAGTAACCATCCATTCTACAGGAATCCCTATGCTCACAAGGACAAGAGCTGTATGAAAAAAAACACCAAAAGGTCAGATTTCTTAATTATTTTCAAATCAATAAAATCACGTCTTTTTCAGTATCAGTCAGGCATTGAGCTTGAGCTCTAACCTTTTCTTTTAAGCTCACCTGAACCATTTTAAGGCCTAAGTAAGTTTTTTTCTCAGTGTCTGGTGTTGTCTGTCATCTATAAACTTTTCACATTTTTATATTTATCAGAATTAATCCTAATTTGAACAAAAAATTGCAAGATAGTGAATTCATATTCTACGTACTAAACTGATTTGCCAGGTCGAGAAATTCTGAAAACCAATTGTTTTGTATAGTTTTAGTTCATTATTTGTCAAATATTTATATGGATATCAATAATGATGCATCTTAATGGTCATCTTTTCTTTCAGAAATTGTGCAAGGAAAGTTTGAAGTGTCTGTGGGAATGATCATCATCCAACTTTCTGAGCCTTCGTACTGAAAGTGAATGCGTTTGTGACACCAATTATCTGTCAACCCTATAACATAACCATTTACTAATTTCATGGGATATCAGTGAGGAAGTGATTCTCTATCAAACACATTGGACGTTTTGGATCTTCATTAATTGGGATCTTTGGCACGTACGTTGGGGGAAAATACTTTAGCATCTGTTGATTTTATGGGATCTTTGTATCAATATAGTTGTGTAGTACATATTTTTTGCATTTAATACATGTGTTTGTCACTCTAGTCATTAACTCTGTACCAGTACATAAGCCACTGGCAGTTCATTGTAAATGTATACTCTGTTGAGGTTTCAATGACCTCTCCAATTCCATGTCCAATGTCATTTAATAAAACTATCTTCTTATTTTAGAAAATGCAGACTGGAGCATACTAAATACATGTATATCTTAACATGATTATCATTAATTTAATCAAGGTGATTCTCCAGTAATCATATTCTTCTCTGGATATTTTTGTAAATAACCTTTGTTGTAAAATACTTCCAGTGAGAATACATTTAAAAAGTGTGCTTATATTGTACATCTGAGATTATATGCAATATTTGTCTAAAAAAAAAAAAAAAAAAAAAAAAACACTGTAAAACAAACAATGAATTTTTTATTTTGAAAATATAGATTTGATCTATGAAAAATTGTGATGTTATCAATTTTTTTTTTGTAATTATTTGGCACTTATTATTTCAATTTTCATTGTACACGTATTTGGAATTTGGAATCCTGGAATTCCATGGATTTCCATGGAATTCCTTAGATTTACAAACATCCTGGAATTCCATGGATTTCCTCCGCAAATTTCCATTCTGGCATTGTTCCGCTCTTTTCCAGGCTAGATTAAAAATTCCAAATCATTCCGAAAAAAAGTTCCGTCCCAATACTCCGGAGAATTCTTAAGAATTCCGCGGAACAAAAATTCCATGGAATTCCATGGAATATGCTTTGGAATTCCATGGAAGTTGCGGAAAACCTACATTAGGGTAGTATCATTTACAATCAACATATTATCAACCCCATGGAATTGAAACTCAGCTCTGAATTATAAATAAGACATCATAATCAATTTCTGGTTTTTAAGGTTAAATATTTTATCTATTCACAATAAATTTTGTTTTAAGAGTTTGAGATATTTTTTTATATATAGGTGCATGTTTATATTCTGATGTTCTTCTAGATTTTTAGGTTTGTATTGCATGCATTTACAAACATGGATACAAGTTATTCATAAATCTGTTCGCATCTTAAAGTTCGTTTTAATTAATTCATAAAATGCAAGTCCTTGTTTTGTTTGTTCAATACACCTTCATCACCTGCATATGGAGTTTATAAATCTCAGTTGAGTATGCTCTACGTATGAACAATTTCTAAAACGAGGTAAATTTATGAAAAAAAGTTGATGAAACAAAAATATTAGCAGTCTCGATTAAAGTCATCATTTCGTAAGTTCTATGGTCGATACAGTGACCTTGTCAGCAAATACAATTTATCATTGTGTCAAATGCTGACTGACGTTTTCCATTCCCCATTGATCATGACAAGGAGCACACAGCAGGTTTGACCAGTCAGCAGGGGATGCTCTCTCCTCCATGTCACACTTTAATTGAAACTGCTGATAGTCTTGTTTCATCAACTTGTTTGTCAATAATTTACCTCGTTTTAGAAATTGTACATAGGTCGAGCATGCTCTTGCGTGTCGTATCAAATGAGATATACAGGTGATGAAGGTATAAATTGCTACATACGTTTGGGAAGATGACGATAGAAAAGTTAAAGTCATCACGTTTTTCATAAATACAGTGTTAATTCTCATGGTTATTGATTGCCGATGGAAGCCTAAAATTTTAATTAATGTCAATATCAAAGATATCTTACAATTGATTTTATTCACGAAAAAGAAAAAAAACATTTGTAAATTATAAGCAGGATATACATTTTACATCTTAAATTATAAAATCTCTCTCTCTCTTTGACATTTATTTAATTAGTACGTTCATCCTTCGGAGAAGATTGATTTCGAACTTTTCCTACGTAAATGTTGGCTTCAGGAAGGTTAACATAAATCACTGGGGCGCCTTTCTTTCCCTTCCATTTCTGGAGTTTTGCACTAATGCCAGGAAAGAGGTTCTGGACAGAAGGGAATACACTCTCCTTCGTAATGGAATTTTCAGACAGACTGTCCCCAGAGCAACTACAAAGAGTGAATTTCTTTCTTTTTTAACACTTAAAGATTTTTATTATTGAATTAACATGTATGTATTACCAGGGTATTATCAAGAGATACATGTAAGGTTCGGAAAAAGATTTTCTTGCACGTATAATCACAACTTGTTAAATTTATTAAACATTATTCTTGGATGAAAAGATGGTGAATGAATTCTAGTTCTCATGCTTTTCACCAACTTGAAAATTTAAAATTCTTTACGTAGTTAAATTTCATCGTTGACGTCTGCAAGCATTGTTACCTTTTCTTCTTTTTCTTTATCATACCACTTTGGCAAACTTGTCTTCGTGACGAATAAACTCGGTTTCCACAATATTTCGGATTTGGCAGATCCTTCACGGAAAACACAAAACCTAGAAAAATTGTAAATCAAAATATAAAGATATCATCGAACCTATCTAAAACAATAAAAAATATCTGTCTAGTAGTGTCAACAGTTACGAACCTTGACAACATTTCTCACTCTATTTATTGAATGGAGTTGCAATTTTTTCAGAATGACAGCAAAGTTAAAAAGAAGAATTGTAAATCATCGCCGCAACATCGTATTTTTTCATCAGCAGTAATTCGATTGCCTTTGCAGCAGATTTCTGATTTCTGCTGATAAAGTTCTGGAATATTTACATGCACAATATAACTATTTATAAAGTGAACGAGATTTTAACTACTTTGAACATACAATCATGGTCATATCATGTAATGAAAAATATACATTTATATGGAGATGATGAACAGTATTCAAGCTCAAAAGTCCATTTAACAATACAAAATAGGAGCAGAGCAAACACAGACCTCCAAAACATTAGAGATATGATCAGGATCAGTTGCCATCCAGGAGTCAGCATCCTCTGCTCAAATCTGTTGTGTTGTTTTTTTTTCAGAGTATGACAACTATTTAAGGTTTACTTACGTCCTCCACAGCAGTGTCCTGTTTTTGGTTGAACGTAGGCGGACCCAGAAAAAATACAGCATTGCTTTACATGTCTATCAATCAAAGAGGAGCCACAACATTGGACTGATAGGAAGATATACTGAGAGCGTGGACCGGTCGCAACAGATTTGCCTTCTTTTATCATAGAATTCACCGTCACAAATATCGTATTCAATCGGAACTACTGTGTTGTTTAAGCATTTGAATAATGTTGCAATGTACAAAGTTTTCCCGTTGCAACATTCAAAAAGTCGTGATGTTCCCTTTTTCCACATCAGAATATATTCGATGAAATGAATGAATAGAATACTCTTTTTTTACTGTTTGTGCTTTCAGTTCCTAAAACAATAAAATAACTGTTCTTACCATTGAAAATATGCATTTGAAAATTATTTCAAAAATGTCAATAAAAATTTAGCAATTTTCTGTGTTTTTTCTTTAAAAACTGAAAAATAAACACGCGAGAAGTCAGCCCTAATGTAGGTTTTCCGCAACTTCCATGGAATTCCAAAGCATATTCCATGGAATTCCATGGAATTTTTGTTCCGTGGAATTCTTAAGAATTCTCCGGAGTATTGGGACGGAACTTTTTTCGGAATGATTTGGAATTTTTAATCTAGCCTGGAAAAGAGCGGAACAATGCCAGAATGGAAATTTGCGGAGGAAATCCATGGAATTCCAGGATGTTTGTAAATCTAAGGAATTCCATGGAAATCCATGGAATTCCAGGATTCCAAATTCCAAATACGTGTACAATGAAAATTGAAATAATAAGTGCCAAATAATTACAAAAAAAAATTGATAACATCATAATTTTTCATACATCAAATCTATATTTTCAAAATAAAAAATTCACTGTTTTACAATGTTTTTTTTTAAGACAAATATTGCATATAATCACAGATGTACAATATAAGCACACTTTTTAAATGTATTCTCACTGGAAGTATTTTACAACAAAGGTTATTTACAAAAATATCCAGAGAAGAATATGATTACTGGAGAATCACCTTGATTAAATTAATGATAATCATGTTAAGATATACATGTATTTAGTATGCTCCAGTCTGCATTTTCTAAAATAAGAAGATAGTTTTATTAAATGACATTGGACATGGAATTGGAGAGGTCATTGAAACCTCAACAGAGTATACATTTACAATGAACTGCCAGTGGCTTATGTACTGGTACAGAGTTAATGACTAGAGTGACAAACACATGTATTAAATGCAAAAAATATGTACTACACAACTATATTGATACAAAGATCCCATAAAATCAACAGATGCTAAAGTATTTTCCCCCAACGTACGTGCCAAAGATCCCAATTAATGAAGATCCAAAACGTCCAATGTGTTTGATAGAGAATCACTTCCTCACTGATATCCCATGAAATTAGTAAATGGTTATGTTAAAGGGTTGACAGATAATTGGTGTCACAAACGCATTCACTTTCAGTACGAAGGCTCAGAAAGTTGGATGATGATCATTCCCGCAGACACTTCAAACTTTCCTTGCACAATTTCTGAAAGAAAAGATGACCATTAAGATGCATCATTATTGATATCCATATAAATATATGACAAATAATGAACTAAAACTATACAAAACAATTGTTTTTCAGAATTTCTCGACCTGGCAAATCAGTTTAGTACGTAGAATATGAATTCACTATCTTGCAATTTTTTGTTCAAATTAGGATTAATTCTGATAAATATAAAAATGTGAAAAGTTTATAGATGACAGACAACATCAGACACTGATAAAAAAAACTTACTTAGGCCTTAAAATGGTTCAGGTGAGCTTAAAAGAAAAGGTTAGAGCTCAAGCTCAATGCCTGACTGATACTGAAAAAGACGTGATTTTATTGATTTGAAAATAATTAAGAAATCTGACCTTTTGGTGTTTTTTTTCATACAGCTCTTGTCCTTGTGAGCATAGGGATTCCTGTAGAATGGATGGTTACTTCACAGTAGATGACTGCAGCATGTTTGATCTAAAATAATTATGCATGCCTGTGCAGTAAGCACGTTTAGATTACCTGTCAGAATTCATTGTTTTAAATTATTAGAATAAGGAATTTAAGCGTGTTAAGAATATAAACCTTTAAATTTTGTTTACATGGCAAACTTGCAATAATTTTTTTTAATCTTATGCTAATAGACATGGATTAATAAAATCAAAGTTAGTTTACTTGGTTTGAATGATAATTTGAGCTAGTTCTCACCATATTCACAAGCCTAGTGACTGATTGGCTAAGCATCTACATCCACCGAGTTATAAAACGCCATCGCTGTGGTGATCATCTCAGGCACTATGCAGCAACTATAAAATAATTAAAATGAGAGCTGAAAATGATCATGAACATGCATAAAAAATATATAATTTATTACATTGTACATCATACTCTGTAAATGTTATCTTAATGCTTTACATCAGTTCGATCCCAAACGAGGAAATTCGAGTTTAAATTCATGATCTTAAATTATTACAAAATTGAAATAGTGAACTAACGATTTCACCGTCGGGCAGTTTATGTGAGGTGTCCAGACTAATGAACAGGAGCAGAAGCGTTCTTCATTCAAGGACACATAAAATACTGTACAATATTGTACCTACCAGGTCTTAAAATGTCTTCATCTTCTTCCATCCAAAGCTAAACATGATTCCCCTGTTCTAGACACCCTCTTTCCAACTTTCCTTCTGTGCAACATCAACATGGCATTCGATATTTTTGAATTTCGGCGTGTTGTTTAAATAATTGTTCATCGAGCCCGACTTCGAGCCCGATGTTATTGTACTATTATTCGACAGTTAAAAATTTCCACAGTTTTCCAGTGCAGAAAATGACTAAGTTTCTCATTTTATCATTTTTTTTCCCAAAGAATTCCACTACTTTCCAAACCAAAAAATGTCTAAGTCCAAATTATGAATTTTTTTTTCAAATTCCAAAATATTCCAAAAACTTCCAGACACACTTTTCAAGTTTGGTATAGAAATGATTGGAATTCCACGGAATTCCAAAACTTTTCCAAACCCTATGGAAAATCTACATTAGGGTAAACAATAAATAATAGATAAGTCTTTATTTTCTACTGGAAGGGTTTTTAATAGTTTAATTTGACAATGCTTACAATTTTGGTCGTTCTTAATATATCCAACACATTTTCCTTGTTTCTTTGATAGTCCACCTTCTTCTTCATCACAGCAAAACTCGATTTCTGGATAAAATGTAACCTCTACAATAAAAATAATATGAAATAGTATTGTAACGCTTCGGAACGCCTGCCTTGTGTTGAGAACAAAAACTCCGATGTAAAGTTTTATAATTTTATTCAGTAATAAATGAAGAGCGAAAATAAACAACAGTGTTTGAAATTCACAAGTCTCAACCCTCGGGACAAAAGACAAAATCAGTACAACTACTGATATAACTGGGCGACTGGCACTATTTCCAGTAATTTATGGTTTAAGTATAAATTCCCCCGACCAAAATAAAACGAAAAGGCTCTCTATAAATGACTTATAATTTATTTAATTTATTTACGTATTGTAATAATTTTACGTACGATGTACGAGAGTGAGATTTCATTACGGGACGATGATTACATTTGATTGGCTGATTATTATTTACGGGATGGAATTATTAGTTATGATTGGTTATGAATTATTGCGGGTTTTGTTAATTCTATAAATACTCGGATGCTGAATATCGTTTGCTCTCTCGTTTTCTTTGTGATCTAGAGAAAGGTCGCCAGTTTTGTCCAGAGTAATTTAAGGTGTGTACTATTTCAGTATCTAAGTGACTGAAGTACATAATATGTAATGTTAGGTTAGGCTAAATTCATATTACTAGTAATTGTACTAGTTTTATTTATAATTACTAGTTATGAACTAGTTATTTTTATCTTCTTTAGCCCAGTTTAGGAGTTAGGAAATATTTCTGCTGCGTGCTAGTAATTGAACTAGTAGCGGGAATATTTATTTGTAAATAAATTATAAGTCATTTATAGAGAGCCTTTTCGTTTTATTTTGGTGGGGGGAATTTATACTTAAATCATAAATTACTGGAAATAGTGCCAGTCGCCCAGTTATATCAGTAGTTGTACTGATTTTGTCTTTTGTCCCGAGGGTTGAGACTTGTGAATTTCAAACACTGTTGTTTATTTTCGCTGTTCATGTATTACTGAATAAAATTATAAAACTTTACATCGAAGTTTTTGTTCTCAACACAAGGCAGGCGTTCCGAAGCGTTACAATTTTGGCATCCACGGCGGGATCCGTTTAAGTTTACGGGTCCTTTGATCGAATGATCCGTTTAAGTTTACGGGTCCTGTGATCGAATCATAACAACGCTTTGTCTGTGTTTGAGAAACAAAAATTTTATCAAGCAAACATCAAATAAAAATAAATCACAATGGCAGGTCGTAAAAGTCGACGGAGGCGTCGTGGTCTTCAAGAATCTAGATCTACCTCACGGATTTCGTGCTCCTCCGTAGATACTGTAAGAGAAAATGAAAGCGAATGTGAATTTCCGTGTGAAGGAACCGACATGCACAGAACTAAGCCAGTTGTTCATTCAAATAAAGAAGCCTCTCAGTTAGCAAATTTACATGACTCAGATACAAGTTTAATGCTTGTGAGTTCTCAGGCAGACGTTGTGAGAGACGGAGGATCTACATCTTTTATTGGAAACTCAGATACAGTTTCTGTAACTGTGAGTTCTACTACAGAGCAGCTACAAACAGCAGACAGTGTAGTTACGCCTAAAATGAGCCACCTGTGACTTCACACCTGTGGTCCCACAACTCAGATGCCTTTTGTACCTGTTTGCTCACATTTTGCTGAGATTTATAATATGTACAGGTTTTCCTAGAGAGCCGACAGCTGTCCCTAGTATGTATATACCAGCAGTCTCCAGTACAGGTACTCTCATGAGCCCCTCCATTACACAGACAGCAATTCCAGTATCTGGGTTACCTGTGAACTCTCATACACACAGCACTTCTTTGAGTTCATGTACAGGTACAAATTATTACAATACCTTACCGGTAAACTCTTATGCAGTTCCTTGTACTGCGAGTTTTCAAGGTCCTGTATATTGTCATCAAAACCAGAGCGCCCATATGTTTACCCCATTGCCCACAATTACAACATCAGCTCACAGCATTTGCATGAGAACTCATTTACCTCTAAGTTTGTGTACAGGTTCTGTGCCTGTAAGTTCTTGTACAGGTAATGTACCTGTAAGCTTATGTACATGTACAGGTTCTGTGCCTGCTGGTCTAAGTACAGGTTCTGTACCTGTGAGTTTGTGTACAGGTTCTGTACCTGTGATGCAGAATCGGACCCTCTCTGCTCCCATGAGAAGTGCAAGAGCCTTATCCAGCACGAGTAACGAGCAAACTGCACTTATCCAGCTCACGGAGATGGTAGAGCATTTACAAGAGAAAATTAAACAGCTCTCTGAACCAGACCACCAAAGGACCAACCCTGACAACAGACAATCAGATACATGTAGTGCATCTCATGAGTGTTTGAGTAGCGACAGAGAAACATCGCAAGAGTCTGACTTTGTGTACCGGAAAAAGGCCAAGCATCACAATGTAAAGATTCCTCCATACACAGGGAAAGAAGACTGGTCTGTCTGGTTTTGTCGTTTTGAGGAAGTTGCAGACAGATACCACTGGACAACAGATGACAAACTGGACCAATTACTGCCCAGACTACATGAAGATGTAGCTGACTTTGTGTATGGCCAATTATCGAAAGAGTCGAGAAGCAGTTATAAGAGACTTACAAAGGAACTGACCAATCGTTTCCGTGCAATCGAAACCAGTCGAACATATTTGGCAAAATTTAATAACAGAGTTCAGAAGCCTGGTGAGCGAGTCGAGGACTTTGCGGCTGATCTAAAGCGCCTGTATGTCAAAGCCCACCCGGAGCGAGACTCAAAGACTAGAGAGGAAGACTTGCTCAGGAAATTTTTAGATGGTCTGGCTGATAGGGAAGCCCAGTTTCATGTGGAATACGTCAAGGACCCCTCAGATATACATGAAGCTGTACGACAGGTTATAAATTATGAAGAAGCAGGTCGACCTTCAACTAAGATACATGTCAGAGAGGTGAAGTCGCTGTACCGTGATTCTGAATCAGAAGCCACGCCTAAGACAGTCATTAAGGCCAAGTCGTTGAAAAAGAAAAGTGTCAGAAATATAAAGTACAGCCAAGGAAACAAACAAGGTCAGGTAGCACTATCGAAGCCTTGTAGAAACAAATCGATGAGATGGCAAAAGTTCACAGCAACCTGACTAAGCAGAGCAAAACTGGGACACAGCCAAGTAGGCCTATTATTGGTACACCTCAACCAGAGATGTCTTTGGGTCAAACGGCTCCTCTGGACAGACAACAGAAACGTAGCTGTTTTTACTGCAAAGGTGAAGGTCATTTCATAAGGGACTGCCCAAAGAGAATTAATGACCTGCAAGTCTCAAAGGCACCTTTAAACAGGCATTAGCCGTTCCTGTGGGACAAGGACCGGCTACCGAAGAAACTGACAGACAGACGAACAGTTTAGACCCACCAACAGACCGACAACCAGAAATTTTTGATGAGTCAGAAGATTTTTGTTTTATTTCTAATCGAATACCAGATGCAGATGGTGTGTACATAGAAGGAAAAGTAAATGGTTTAGACGTCCACATTACAACAGATACTGATGCATCCAATACTATACTTTCATACAAAGTGTATGAACAACTGAAAGAGGTGAACAGACCCAGACTTCAAGGAAAGTCGCATTTACGAGGAGCTGATGGAAGTACCATTCATGTTTATGGGAAAGGAGTGTTCGAATTGCAACTTGGTTCCTTGGCCCTCAAGAAAATCCTTTTAGTAGCTGATATCCAAGATGAAGTGTTACTTGGAGTGGACATCCTGCAGAATAGTGATACTGGTCAAGCAGATATTCTCCTGAGTAAAGGACTGATAAGGTTCAAAGGTCATGATATTCCATGCATACAACGTGGTGTGCATAAATATTACCCTCCGTTGTGTGGAGAGGTGTGATATACCAGGGAATACAGAAGTAATAATACCGGCTTTTATTCAGCGTGAATGTGAGGTTGATGTTGAGGAGGACCTTATGTTCGTGCCAAGTGGAGATCTTATGGAGAAGACATCCTTACTGTTGGCCCCAGCAGTTCTTAACATCAGAGGGAAACTGAGTGTACCCCTGAGAGTTATGAACCCTTTTGATGAAGGAAAAATAGGGGGGAGGGATCGTGACAGTATGATCGCGCTCATAGAGAATAAAGAGTTTTTACAAGTTTTCAATTCTTCATAGCTTTAATATATTTGAAAATCAGCAAGTTTCTTCGAACAGAGTTTCTTCAAAACCTCAAAAAAGAAGAAAAAATCATACAATCCGCTTAGGTGGATTGTGATTTCTTTTATTTCTGCAACAGCTCCACCATTAGAATAAAGAAGCATTTAATATATTGAAATTTTAACCGAACACGGCAAAGTTAAAGCAATAACTCTTATTTTGGACTAGAAGCGATTCCTTAAAGCTGAAAAAATTATGTATAATTTATTTTATTAATAAAGGCAGATATTATGATTCTTGCCTCCACAGCATTCCCTCTTTATAGTCTGGTCCTGATTTTTAAAAAGAAGCCTAGAAATAACGTCTAATAGCAAATAATTATTCTTTCGTCCAGCACAGTTTTTCAACCTAATTCGAGTATGCTGAAACCAAAAAAAATATGCTGGCTTTCAAGAAAATGGCGTTAAAGAGGTCAACATGGCCATTCAAAAGGGCGGACATCCAATTCTTCTAATTTTCTTTTAATGTCGTTCAAAATGGAGAAATAATGAGTGAATGTTTAACTAAGTGTAATACAACTATAGAAATGATAATAGAATGCTATATATTATAACATTATTAGTTTAACTCCGAAAATTTAGTCGTTCCTACACTTAATTCGAATTTTCTCTGATTTTTTGTCTATTGTTTCTATATTCTGCTTTGTTCAGGATTTTACATTTGCAAATATCCATACACTGCAGATTTGTATTTTCCTCCTCTACATCTCACTATTCTAGAATTGCATGATGGTGCAGCTGTAAGTTGAAAGTCAAAATGGCGATTCAAAATGACGGATATGCATTTTTTTTTAAAAATATTTTTTGATGTCGTTTACATAGGAGAAAGGGATTTATGAATATCTTACTGAGCGTAGTACAACTATGTAAAATGACAATAGAACACTAATAGAATCACTTTAAATCGAAAAATTTAGTCGTTTAAATTTGAAATGTGTTATTAATTAATTAGCTCAAAATGGCAATTCAAAATGACATCATATTCACTCGAATTTCGTAAAATACCCAAACTGCTTAATTCTGAGTCGTTTTCCAGAAAATAAATTACAGTTTGTTTTTTTATTAATGAAATAAGGTTAAAATATGCAATGAAAGTTAGAGGATACTTTTGTTAATGACTTAGGATTTTCGTTTAATTACATATATTATTAAGATAAACTTTTGACGACAATTTCGAAGACATTTTAACTATTACCTGTCTCACTATGCTTCTTCATATGAAAAGTTAATAAATAGATATCATACAATAATTGCTGTTTAGAGGACAATAGTCCAATATTCCCCGAGCATTAAGGCGAGTGAACATTGTAGTTCGAGGGTTGCTAAATCACATCACTTGTTGGAAATTCTTGATCTATCGTTAGTCCAGTGTAAAAAAAAATGTTTATGCTCATGTGGAAGGTCTAGTGCAACATAACTTAGTGTGATTTTTTAAAATGATGAACCACGACCAATTACAGGGCTAGTAATTGTTACATTATATAAATTTGAATATATTATTATAATGATAATATCCAAATATAAACATATTTATTAAGAATTATCAGTATAATATACGTAAACCATAATTTTTCTTGATTGTCCAGCTCTGATTCTGTGTCCCTACATTTGCATTTTGTTATTCTCAGTCAAAAATTCAACTGCATTCTTAAATATTTCATGTTGTGAATGGATAATCTTGTATTGAACAGTGTATATAAATTTACAAAATCTGAAAGAGGAAAATGTTTGTGTTCAATCCCCCCTCGATTCTTGATACAACCTTACACTATCCTCACAAATAAGTGTGGATCATGTTTCCTTGTAAAGTTATTGGAGTGTTCAAGAAAATTTTGTTGTCAAAAGAAGTGTTGACTAGATCGAAGTCAAGAATGGCTTATGCCTATTGATACGAAAGCTTGTACGTGATAGGAATCACGAAGAATCTATAGGCGCTCTTAAAATGCATAATATACAACTTTTCGCACCAAAATATGCACACAATGTGATTCCAGATGATAAAGTTTGAGAATTTTCTTGCTAATAGAATGGCATTTGTACACCTTTTAAGACGGCAAATCTATACGCGGTCACAAAATTGAGAGCTACATGTCTTGAACATCAGAGATTTTTTTATACCTCCCCCCCCCCTCCCGCTTGAAAAGCGGGAGAGTATATTGTAATACGTATGTCCGTCCATCCGTCTGTTACGCCTTGGGGTACTCATGTCTTATCCGCAACTCCTCTCATATCACTGTGAATGAAATTTGATAAAACTTTCAATGAATCTTTACTACATATTGCCATTGTGCATCTCCTATTTTACTTTTTGATTCGACACATATTTTGGGTTTCCCGGAGCAAAACATGGACACTGTCATTATTTTCATATATCATATAAAAGGCGGGGGTATCATTTAGTGAGCTAATTGCTCACAGTGCCTCTAGTTAATTTTGCATAAGGTTTTGGAAAACAAAATATATACTTTTAACATTTGAACATAAAATGTGTTGTTTCTAGAGAATTGATTGATTGACTGTGTATTGTTTAACGCCAAGTCGGCAATTTTTTCAGCCATGTTTCGGTGGACTATCAGATTAAATCATCGGTTTTTGAAGGATTTTGGTTTCTCTGGCGGCCCTCAGTGAGCCTACTCTTTTTTTTTGAACTCCAGAGAAACGATCTTATACGTGCCAAGGGGGTTATCATCCTTGACACTGGACACCATTTTACTTGAGTGTTGAAAATACTAAAGTTCCGAAGACAGAAGACTAAATCATATAGCAAATAAAGCTTGAATAGAAGATGCTAGGGGATGATACTAAGCTCTTATAAGTGCTAATTTTAAAGGCTAGTACAAAGTGTTCGATGAAATCGGACAAGATTTTATTCAGATATATTTGATTGTGTTCTGGGGAATGTTGAATTAGTAGAGCGAGTTGAAAATGACAGCGATTCAGAGATGATTTAAGGTGGACGGGGGGCTCAAAGGCTTTGGAACACGGTCAAATACGAGGGGAAAATTTGGAAACTCTTTAGTCGAGTTTGTTTTAACTATTTCCAGAAAAAAAAATGAGACTTTTTTATATAATATTTTTTGTTTGTTCATATTTAATGGACCAATCAATATACTATATATAAAAAAAACAAACTGTAATTCATTTTCTGGAAAACGACTCAGAATTAGGCCGTTTGAGTATTTTACGAAATTTTAGTGAATATGATGTTATTTTGAATTCTCCATTTTCAGCTAATTAACACATTTCAAATTTAAACGACTAAATTTTCCGATTTAAGGTGATAATATAAGTGTTCTATTGTCATTTTACATAGCTGTAATACACTGAGTAAGATATACACAAATCCTTTCTCTTATGTAAATGAGATTAAGAAATGATTTGAAAAAAATGAATATCAGCCATTTTGAATCGCCATTTTGACTTTTTCACTTACAGCTGCACCTTCATTCAGTTGTAGAATAGTGAGATGCAGAGGAAAAATACAAATCTGCAGTGTATGGATATTTGCAAATGTAAAATTCTGAACAAAGCAGAATTTAGAAACAATAGACAAATAAATCAGAGAAAATTCGAATTAAGTGTAGAAACGACTAAGTTTTCCTAAGTTAACCTAATAATGTTAGCAATCTATTATCATTTTTATACTTGTATTACACTCACTGCATGAGATATTCACACATTATTTCTTCTTTTTGAATGATATTAAGAGAAAATTAGAAAAATTGGATGTCCGCCATTTTGACCTCTTTAACGCTATTTTCATGAAGACCAGCATATTTTTTCGGATTCAGCATACTCGAAATAGGTGAAAAGACTATGCTGGACCAAATAATAATTATTTGCCGTTAGAAGTATTTTTTTTTCTATAAATCGGACCAGACTGTTACGCCCAAGTAATATTTATCGTGCATTCCTGACATTGGACAACAAATCTGCGTAGAATTTTCGAAGTTTTTTTCCAAAACTTCTCCATTCTTCGTATACACACAACGTGTAAAGTTGATAACCGTAATTTACAATTTTATCAAAGTTTTTAAAGCAGTCCTGGGTTGTATATATTTTGAAAAGATGAGGCATTAATCTAAAATTGCGTAGGTTATTTTCGACAATGAACAGACTAAATTATACTGATCAAATGCCCATAGACAGACAAAAATAGTGATTTTGCAAAGTATCCGATAATGTCATGATATTTTTTATGGTAAAATGGTATACAAATTTTATGGCGCAGTGGTATACAAATACACTTTATTCATTAAAACATTCATGAGAAGCTGCAATTTGACATATATACTCACCATAGCCAGATTCTTCTTTTGAAATTAACACAAGGGACAAGAGTGCTAGAAAAACTCTGATTTCCATTTCTTGTCAATAGATTTTAGTGCAATAATGTGCAATGTTGGGTGATTTTGGTATTTAGAATATCTTGTAATGACGTTGATAATTTAAACATGGTGGATCTAAATTAATCTGCAAAAACAATAATCTGGATTTATTTATAGATTTCCTTTGGGGAAACTCCCTTGCTCCTCGCATTCAAATGTGTACTGTATACATGTTCTCATATAAACTTGATTATCAGTTCGTCCTTTATAATTTTAACAATTTATCTTTATTATAAATTAATTGTATATGAACAGTTCCATGAATTTAATAATATGACGCACCGATATGTTATTTGAAGCAGTATCAAAAATCAAACAGGTGTTCTTTTGTTTATTTATATTTCAAAGCAATTTAATATATATTGCAGATATATCTCTTCAGCTATTTTGGGGACAATACAACCGGTATTTATTGTCAGTCGTTTGCAACTTTGCTGTGGTTCAAATATGCCAAATGAAACATTTTTTTCTCAGGTAATAAATTATCCTCTTCTTTGTAGCAAAAAGATTTTTGTCTGCAGGGGTTGTGCTCTTATGACCATTTGTGCACCTAGCAAACACTTTATTAATAACAACTTGCACTAAAATATGTCAGTTTTTCAGTTAGCTGAATTTTACAAACCCTGATTTTCAATCAAGTAATTTTATGTTTTGTAACACGTGCATTTTTCTTTATCGGAATTGTCCAGTTGAAATTTCAAAAAAGATTTCAGGTATGAAAGATCTGTCTTAAAGTACATTGAGGAAAAGTCAAAGCTAAGAGTACATTCCTTCAATTTTTTTCTCTGCATCGTAGTCAGCTTGTCATTATTTACGATGTCACAACTTTTTCCTGAAGTTCTCTCTTGGTGTCAAAATAGTGTCGTATATTTAATACCACACAACCATACAATCATATACTTCACAATCACTTGAAAGTATAAAAGCTCGTGGTGTCAAATCAAGTATCGAGCTTTGAAGTAGCAGAGGGGGGGTTAACAAATGAATTCATTCATCTAAGTTAACTTTATTCACAAAGTTGTCAGGAAAAAATGTAAAAAAAAAATTCTTGTTTTTGCAAACCAACACCCAACAATAAAAATATTTGTTTCTGTGGATACAGCACTGTCTTTCTTAAAATTAAGGAGCATTGTCTTCGTATACACTTGTTGATCCTACTCTCACAATAATGACTTTGATTAAAAGATGCATATTGATGCAGATTAAATGATTCAGCCTATAATTATGTAAACATAAAAGCTGCAGTAACACTTCATAATATAAGAATTCACAAACATACACTCAATATTGGAGCATTTTCAGGGTACTGGAATGTTCAATGTAAGAAATAATAAACACAGATCAATAATTATTTTAAGCCCGGAAGAAATATATGCATGAATTGTGTAAACATTAAATAATTATAATAAATCGTTGTCCAGTTTGTTGGTTATACCGGGACATTGATGACTTTTGCAAACTGGGATTATTAATGCATTAAAGCGAATTTTATATTAATATTCATATGTGAAAAAAAAATATTTTCAATAATGTATTTTTTAAAAGATATTTTATTTACCTGAGTTATTGTGCATGGGGGTTCTTTTTAATTTATTTTCAAAGAATAACAATGAAAAGTAATAATGAAATGCTCAATCCAGCCAAATGCTGTCTTTTTGAATTGTTGCTTTCGACTTCATTTGAATAGAATGGTTCTCTCCTCTAATTAATCTTGTACAATTGCATTTCAAAAAATAGATTATTTATACAAATAGAAATGTATTTATTAGGAGTAACTCTAGTCGGTCACAATTTTAACACACGCAATTACACTAATACTTTTTAAACCCCCACTTGAAAAGCGGGAGGGTATATAGTATTCGGGATATCCGTCTGTCCGTCCGCATGTTACGCTTTGGGGTACTCATCTCTTATCCGCAACTCCTCTTTTACCACTGAATAAAATTTGATTAAACTTTCAGAGAATCCTTATTACGTTATGTCACTCTGCACCTCCTATTTTACTTTTTGATCAGAAACATATCTTGGGTTTCCCATAGCAAAACATGGACACTGCCATTATATTCATATGGGAGGCAGGGTTACATGTATCATTTAGTGAGCTCATTGCTCACTACATGTACCTCTGGTTTATTTATATATTAGTTAATTTATATTTTAAATATGGCTTGCTAACGTCTTTTCTTTATAAAAAGTAAAAACAGGTGACCTCCTGGGCCCGACTTACTATACATATATTGAGGTTACTCGACTGAGATGTTCTTTCAAAATTTTTTAATAATGACGTTCTCATCACAAAAACTATGCATCTCTCTAATCTTGATGAACGGAAGAAAGGTTATCTTCTATTTTAAAAAGATTATCCAACAGTAAAGGCGGTACACTTTCATTTTTTTTTCTTCAAATATTTACACCTTCTGAAGGAAGTATGCATAATCAATATCAGAAATTGAAAGGCATTTTGTACTTTCATAATATCAAACTAAAAGGTGCAATACCTCGACTAATCTTTCTTTAAAACATTCTGAGATAATTGTTAAAAGTTTGTTAAAATTGATGACCCTCTTAGCACTAGATTTGAACAACAATAATTGGAACCATTATTTCCCGATCATGACAAGGAGGACACTGTGGATGTGAACGGTCGGCAAGGGATGCTTACTCATTCATGTCATCTGATCCCATCTCTATCTATTTTAGAGGTCTGTGTTTGCTCTGCTCCTATTTTGTTTAGTTTTATGGGCTTTGAGATTGATTACTGTTCGCTATCTCCATATATTTCATTGCACCTTGCTTATTTTTCACAGAAAATTGAAGATAACGTTTAATTACAATATAGAATAGATATTATATTGGTCCCTAATTCTAATGATGTTAGACAACAATTTAATTATATCCATCGAAAAGTTATCTACTCTCTTAATACCTTTTAATACCACTGGTAATAGGAAGTTTAATATCTATATTTAAGTAAAAGTCTGTCGACAATTAAAAATGGATTAACAATTATTTTTTAAAAATCAGTCTGCATTTGACTTAATGAAATTATGTAGTTGCTGACAAGGTCATATATAAATTATGGATATAAATTAATTATATCCATCGAAAAGTTATCTACTCTCTTAATACCTCTTAATACCACTGGTAATAGGAAGTTTAATATCTACGAGCAGAAAAGAGAATATTGGGGGGGGGGGGGTGGGGATTATATACATCCCATACATAACAAATGATGAAATCAATTTTATCAAATTCAGAGTAGTTCAGAGTAATATAAATGGTCAATTTTAAATCCAGAGTTTCCGAAAACCAAATATTTCAATCAGTCATTCGGACTGATGACTTAATGCGTTCTACCAGTCCGAAGCATATTCTATCAGTCCGAATAAATTTAAGAATATACAGTGTATATTTCAAATGACATTGAATATGTATAAATTTTCATCACCAAGTAAATGTTGGGGGGAAAGAAACAAGTAGTTATGAAAAAAAATAATAATTTTTGAAAAATAACTGTCTTATGGTTACTAGAATTCTTTTTAAAATTAAAATTAGATACTTACTTGTAAAATTGAAACATATATGAATAGCAGTTATGATAGAAATTCAAAATAAAAATAAATTTAAATTATCTTCACGTTTTCTCAGAGGACATTGCACTCCATGACCTATATACTGCATGTGTTTACCATTAACAGAGGAATGGAGGAAATTCGGATTAGGAAAAAACCGATCGTTTTTGGAAGTAAATAAGTCAAGTAGAATTGCAAAATAGATAAGATTATGGATATTTACAAAGAATAGGAGCATGCTGCATTGAAAATTTTCATTTATGAAGACTTCGCAGTAGATCAGAGTGCAATAAATTAATCAGGACAAGCCCTCACCACAATCGGTCACACGGACCGATACTATAGCCAATTTCATCGGACATTTTGATTTTTTATCGGTTTTGCTGGTAGGACCGATCGTTTTTGGAAACTCTGAAATCAACTCTTTACAAACATTATTCTGAATGTGTATGAAATATATAGAGATCACGAATAATTTTGAAGCTCAAAAGTCTCGGAAACAATACAATACATTTAGGTAAAAGTCTGTCGACAATTAAGTGTATATATACTGTAGATCACTAAATTTTCGCGACACCTTATTTTCGCAAGATAGTCATTGACTCTTGATTAGCGAGACAAAATTTTCACGAATTGTGGTTATTGTTCTATATAATCTTAAGGAATACTTTTATACGCGAGAATTTAATTTTCGCGAGCACACTGCCTCGCATAATTACGCAAAAATAAAGTCCTCGCGAATAAAAAGTGATTTACAGTATATAAAATGGCTTAACAATTATTTAAAAAAAAAAATAAGTCTGCATTTGACTTAATGAAATTTGTAGTTGCTGACAAGGTCATTGTATCGACCATTGAACTTAAAAAAATAATGATAGAAACTGCTGATATTCTTGTTTCAGCAGCTCTTTTTTAAATAAGGTACCTAGTTTTAAAAATTGTTCACACATAGAGCCTGATCTTGCGTATCGAATTGACTGAGAGATATAAACCCCGTATATCATTTTTTTTCTATTCGTGTTTTATGAATTTATTGCACACGAATTGCAATCTTGCAAGCTTAAAAGATTTTGAAGATTCTAAACATTCTAAACATTTTGAGCAAGACCAAATTTGAAATTCGAAAGATAAAACATGTTATTTACGTATTTACGTATTTAAATAAATGATGAATGAATCTCATATCTAAAATTTAATGTAAATGACATGATATAAATGGTTTGTCTAAATTTGTCTTCAGGGAATGCTTTATAACCAGGCTTGGGGCGAATTACATTGTAAAGTGATGCATTACATTACCATTACTTCAACAAATTGGGCATTAAAATACCATTTTCATTACTCTATTTTCTTAAAGTAATGCATTACATTACCATTATTTTTATTAGTAAAGTAATGCATTACCATTACCATTTTTTTAGGGGAGGGGTGTTAAAAATAAAAATTTATACAAAACTTTGCGATTTTTTTTTTTCATAAACATGTATCCACCCCTTTCAACACTAAACATGATAAATGATTATTCAAATTTGATTTCAAGTTTTTGTATATATATATATATATATATATATATTACACTGTCAAAAACTTACATTCACAGAAAGTTTAAACTTTTAAATTTTCAGTTAAACATATTACAATATCCATTTTTTGTGTAACTATTAAAGCATGAAGCAATTTAACTTTTGGGGCACATTAACCACTGCCTAAAATATCTACTAACAAATTATATAAGCTATTTTGAGTATTTGATTAGTACCTTCTGAAAAAATAAATGCATTGACAAACTTTTTGAAAAAGCAGACATGGTAATTTGATCTGCTAAGCACAGTATGCCTGCATGTCTTCTATTTTCATTAATACAATGGATTTTTCATGGTCAGTACAAGCTAGACCAAATCCTTTAATGTTTTATAAACACAGTCAGGAGAAGGGGACTAATTTGGAGTATTTTTACAAACAATGCATTGTTTGAATTGTTTCATAATCCACAGACATAGTGTGTTTTGATGACATTCTAGCTATTCAAAGGGTGGTAATTATCAGTTTACGGTGTACATTAATTAGTGTATCTCATTTGTGATTTTTTTTAAAAAAAAAAAAAAGATCTTTTAAAACTATTTTATATAAGTCTTTGACATCAATTCTTATTTTAAATAAGTTTGAAAACTTAAATGTAACGTAAGTGTGCTTTCAACAGAATAAAAAGTGTATTAATAAATGGATACAGACATTTTATTTAAATATGTTAACTTTATCAATTAGTATAATTACTAGTATTTTAAAGAATTGTTTATGGTTTCAAACCCATATTTTCTTTTTATAACCTCTTGACATTAACTTTCTATATAAAATTCAAGTAAATTTTGGGAAATACAAAATGTGGATTAAATTGTTACTTTAATGGTGCATCATTCAATAATTTGTAAAGATATGCATAAGGCATACTATAAACTTTAACCACCTTCAAATTTAAATAGCATTGAAGGCTTTATCCTGCTTAAATCTTCTATACTGTGAATCTCTGAGAATTGCACATACAAAAGATAGTTAATAGAAATGATGACTAAATTATAAACGAGTGCTTAATCCAGCATGTAAACTAATAGGCCAATGATAATTTTTAAGATGTGAATCTTTTTAGTGCCCTTCACCTTTGAGAAGAACTATCTTAATACCGGCAGCTCTACTCTATGGTTAAATTGAGATAACATTATTGTGCAAAGCGTGGGCGTATAGATAAGTAACATCCATTCATTCATAACTTTAACCAAACGCGAAGATGAATAAATATTCTAAATCAGTGCACAGATTGAAATGATGAGTAAAGATATTAACCTGCCCTACTTTTGATTTACACATACGACATATGTACGAGGGGTTATCAAAAAGTTCCTTGACTAGCGCCATAGATAGGAAAGCTGCATTAGGAACATTGATATTTACCAAGCATAATTTTTCCATCTGCACGATAATCTTTAAATCATTATTTTTTAATCAAATGTTAATGATTTGTCAGCAATGTAATACCATGCTGAAGCAATCAAACATCACTTATTTTCTCAGAAAAACTGCTTTTTTGATATGAGCATTGGTCATCCTTTAATCACGTTAATATACTTATGTCTAATGAGGAAAACAGGGTAAAAGAGAAATAACATGCTTCCAAATGGCAAATGAGATTCAGAGAAAGCAGATACCTATTCGGAATCTTTATTCTGTATAAATAAGAATATCGAAACAACCATTTACATGTATATGCTTAGAGAATCACCAAGACTATCATCAAAATATGAATTAATAATAACATGTCCATAAAATATGTAAGTACAGTGAAAATTTTTATTCATGTGTTCAAAATATTTCATAATTTATTTTTCTTTGCTTTTTTTTATGAGGGGTTGGACTACTAAAAATGATACAAAACTACGAGGTACACTATTATCACTTATAAACACATGCAGTCTATTTAAGAAATAAGGTATTGGAGGTGTGTGTGTGGGGGGGGGGGGGGGGGTCTTGGGATATAAAACAGGTTGGCCACGTGATCAAATCTCTTTATGTAAGATTTGATCATGTGCCAAACCGTTTTACATCCCGATAAAACTAAAAAAAGATACCTTATTACTTATATTTACATTTGTGGCTGATTTATTACAGATGGAAAGGTACTAAAGTTTTTAAATCCATAAAGGATTTTTTTTTTCAAAACTCAACGGAAAAAATTTTACATGTTGAAAACGTCGATCACTTATGACGTCACTATAAAATTACGTAGATCCCATATGACTAAGCAATCAATTTATGGTCTCATGACGAACGTGTTTTACACAGAAATAAAAACATCTTATTCACATAGTGTTATATAAGGGCAAACATTTGCAAATGTAAATATAGAAAATTGGCTTATACTTATAAGGTTTCGGATACATTTAGTTGTAACATTAGCGAAGAATATACCTCCTACAGAAATCAAAAAATAAAAATTACAACATTTTTTAAAAGTAATTGTTGGTTCCTAATTTTATTTTTTTAAACACTGTGTTACAATTTACATAGCCTTTTACGTGTAAGGTGAAACGGAATACTCTTAGATTTTATTGAAAAATGTCAAATACATATAATTTTAAAACTCTGCATCTCCTAAATCTAATAAATTATATCCATGCACGAACAGTCGTAAAATATTGAAAAAATGTCTGAAAATTTCTCACGGTGATTATTCCGATACCAAGATTACATCAATTGGCAGAGATCCGATAGATATGTCATTTTCATTACCCATGCGTTGGACGTAAAATATAATTTTTTTTGGTGTAGAATGATCACTTCAGAGAATTTAGAATTACCCACAATACACAGTGATTCATTATTAGTGTTTTTCGAATAAATTCTTCATGAAAATGATTTCTATGGTTATTCCTTAGATATAGCATTGTATCATCTTTGCACTGACGCTTCCATGTAGGCTCTGTGGTTATAGTTCGTTAGAGAAAAAGCAATTAACTTCTACCTGAGTTTGTAGCATTAATAAATTTTTACTTAACTACTACTTTTACTGTTAGATAAAAAGAAGATAATTGAGACAATCTTGCATCTACTTAACAAGAACAGGGGAAATTCAGGTTGTTAAAGAACTTAAAGTTTGAATTTGAGTATATACATGCATTACGATAAATCTTCATAAAATAGTTGAATTTGATATCATACACACAATAAAAGCTTCGCATGCACTTCAGATCTAGTTATAGCACTGTAAATCAAGAATGACACACGGTAACACGATTATTATATAGATAAGTAATTTAATGTTTTGTGTTTCTCACTCATATCTTAAGGTTCGATTAAAAAAATAATCTGATTTTAAATGAAAAAAAATATGAAATTTTACAATACAATGTCATTTTTCATAGTCATTGTTCATAAAGTTCAGCGAGAAATAATTACTAAAATCAGTTTAATATAACATACAAAAAAAAACCAACCGATTGGGAAAAGATAAAAATTCATTGTTTTTTTCCAAATGTTACCCACCCTTTTATATTCTTGGGAAGCAGAATTTATTCGGCAATACCAAAAAAAGAAAACTCTTGTAGCATTCAATTCGACAATTTGGATTTATCAACTAACAATAGTTGTTATCAGTTTCTATTCGATATATCCCAAAATGAAGTAAAAGTCATAATATAGTCTTATACATCTCCGTCATATCTATAAGTATTTGTTTTACTTACTATGGACTTTAAAAGTCAGCTATCAATTAAATTATGTATGAGGCTGGGTTCCTTCAAACAAAGTGCATTATATGGCCTAGCAAATATTAAAAATTTAAAGATGACTTTAGAAGAAATATTTTTGGCGATTCTCAACCTAGACCGTTGATGCATTTTACATGTGCAGCATTTTCGACGAAACCGGATGTTTTTTTATGTCAGCTTAAAATCTAAACCTCATCATGGTTCGAAATTTTCCGGAAAAATGCCGAAAAAATGAGAGTTAATCGTGATTTACACATAGGGCACATTCGTTACGGCAAAATATTAAAACAGAAAAACAGCAATCACTGTTTGAGATATATTTTCCAATGAAAATATTTACCCGTAACGTGTGCGCTCATATTGAAACGAGAAAAATACATTGCCTGTGAAAGACCTATGACCACAAACCATAACCATAATACATTTCCTTGTGTTTACACACATTTGATGCATCGATGCAAAAGAAATCTCATATTTAATAGAGTAAGAGGACAACACATTTTTATCCCACGTGCTTCAGGTGATAATGGTGAAAAAGAATTTCTGAAATCGAATTCGAAAAAAACAAACTTTAATACTGATCATGTACATATATACCTGATGTTATAGATCACATCCGACATTTGTGCCGACATAAAAGATGTTATATGAGGTTTTACCTTTTTGATTAAAAAAATCGACTGTTTTTATGGACATAGCTTGCTGTTGTTAATGAAAATGCCTTTAAAAAATAAAAAGAAATGAGTAGAACTCTTGAAAATAAATCATTATTCAAAATTTAAACATTGAGGTTTTCTGTAAACTCGATCCAAAATTAAACTCATGTGAGGATGCGCACAATGCAAAATACATCTTTGATAAATCCCTACGTCCAAACACGCGTAATATTTTGTATAAACATGCAGTTAATGTCGCAATCAATCTTATGTACTAAAAGCGTGAAAAATATAATTATCATTCTTTTCAAAGAAAGGATACTTCATACTTGTCATACTTGCCTGGCTTCGAATTCTGACTAAAAAAAAATACTGGTAATTTTCAAAGTAGTAAATGTATGTATTTGCTGATATATCTTTTATTTACGTCCAGAGTATAAATCATGATATATTCACTGTCGTTTATGCGACATACTTTAAATATGTCTCCAGAATCAAAATGCATAATTTTAATACATTTTCTAAGATGTCACTATAGTAATTACTAGCTATTAAGGTACGGGTTATCTTTTTTTCTAGATAGGCGGGGATGGGTGTCATGAAGAAAAAATAACAAGCTAAAAAATTATACACATTGACAAGAAAGAACAAACACGCATTGAAACACGTATGTTTAAAACAATTGGTTGAAAGTATTCAATTGAGATTTCATTAATGTCAATAACGAGTAAAATCTGTAGATCTACGATAATAATCACATCTTGAATGATTGTACAAAGATTAGAATTAAAGCACAGTGTACATGGGATGGCCCGTAGTAAACGAAAATGGGGGGGGGATCTTAGAAGAATCTTTTATTCAAAAGCCAACTGACGGCTTTTCGTATATTTTTCTTTATTTTTTTTTCATTTTGTGCAGTATGGTTGAGGCACTTTAATTAAAAAAAATTACTGTATATTCGAGTCAACAATAGACCCATGATTTTTTTTCAAGGGGGGTCGTGTGGTGTAGGGGAGCTATACCCATTTGTATTATAAATTAAAATAAAATGTTGTTAAAGTATCCTTTCCAAAAATCACACTTAAATCTATTTGACAACGAATAACAGTTTTTAACCAAAAAAACCAATCGGGGGGGGGGGGGGGGGGGACACCGTAATGAAAATGTGGACTTATTGGTAATAAGTTCACATTATTTTATAGCGTGTTTGATTGATTGATTGTATATTGATTAACGTTCCTCTCGAGAAATTTTCACTCATATGGAGACGCCAAAACCTGCCGCTGGACAGCAACAAATTAAAGAGTGTTTGAATGCTGAATATATTAGATAAAGAAAATAATTAAACGACTAACAAAAAGGTCAAGTAATTCTTATATTAGGAGTGGCATATCGCATTCTTTTTTTACATGTAGTAAGCTAAATCATGCTATCGGATTTACCAGGTATGTCCTGTACAAAGAAGAGAGACCGTATCTGAATTTATTATGGACGTTTATTATCCCTTTTTTAAATAAAAAAACACATTTAACTTTAAAACCTGTAATTAAATTATGATTCGCATTTTTAATTTGCTAAATAACATGTACCAGTGACATGAACAAGTAAAAAGGTATAAAAAAAAAAAAAAAAAAAGCATAAATATATATTTATCTATCATAAGTAATTTAGTGCAATATTTCACAAATCAACAGTTAAAATGAAGTATGCAATAAACATAAACAATTTTTTTAATAAAGGCTTGACATAACAATAAAAAGGGAAATTATTAAATGAATAATTTTTATACAGAAATTTAAATAAGCAACTATTGGACAAAAAATACACTGCTGCCTACAATATGCCTACAATTTGCATAGTGCGTGCCATTTTATTTGTCTATAGCCATTTCAATAAATGGTTGCCCTATTGTGTCTATTTCTAAGTAACAACATTCTGAAGTATTATGTCTACATCATGAAAACACCTAACTATAAATTACAAAATTAATACAAAATGTCTGTGTTCCTTTAAGCTTTAATTAATTTATTTTTTTATTGAAAAAAATAGTTTTTTCCTTTCCTTTCCAAGTCAAGGTAACTTCAGGGTTTTCTTTGAGGACTTCTTGGCTTTCGCAAAATCAATGTAGATCAAAAGATCTCGAAGGAGGTTTCTTCCCTTTTGTTGCATCAGCCTCTTGAATTTAATGTTCAATATCGTTCTAAAATAAGAATAAAATATCACTAAAAATAATTAATGAGATCCCTGTGTCTGAAAAATACTTCAAGAAAAAAAAATGCGAAAAGGACACACAATTGTAAATCCTTTGAGAGGAAGAAAAAACAATATTTAACTAATTGTTTTCAATTTCAAGCATTTTAATTTGTTATAAACATTGGCATATGTTGTCGATAAAAAGCCTTTGGTGATTTTATTTATTTTATTTTAAAATTGCATTTCTCAACGAAAATGTTTTTTTGCATAAGCGTTAACACAAAGAAAAAACTTACTGTTTAATTTTATTTCTATATGCAGCATCACGATAGGTTGGATTGCCTTGCTTGTTTAACGATGACTTTGAAGCTTTTTTATCATCACCTAAGAAGATAAACGTACAAAACCACAACATTAGTCGTAACTATTATACATAATTACATAAACATGTGTGTCGCTTTGTTTTTTATTATTAACTCCCCTTTCTTTACATGAGAAATGTTTTAAATGTTGTGTTTAAATGCTCAGTCATTTACATGTAAGAAAGTGGTTTGGAGGCCGGGTACAAAAAGAGCTGACATACGGGGGTTAATACAGAAATACTTTATTCCTACTATGCTTAATTAACATACAATTGCAAATGAAAAACAATTGAATGTAGTTGAATGTAGTTTTCATATTTTTTATTTTTCCCATTCACGTCCATCATTCTGTGATATGTCAACAAATTGCTCGTCATCAAATACAATTTATCATTGAGTCAAATGCTGACTCACATTTTGTATACTAATGGTTAATCCATTATTAACACACTGAATGGACTTCGGGTTTTCCCGTTATTTCCCACCATGATGAGGAGCACACGGCGGGTGTGAACGGTAGGCAGGGGATGATCAATTCTCCATGGCACCTGATCCAATCTCTGATGTTTTGGAGGTCCGTGTATGCTCTTCTCCAATTTTGTATTGTTTTATTTACTTTTGACATTGAATACTGTTCATTATCTCCATATGTTTCATGTTCATGTATACCCTAACCATAAAAACTACAATCAACAAAGTTTTACATAAGAATAGTTTTAACTATATAGTCAATCAAAGTATTCTACTTCAAATTTCAGATTGTCAACTTTTAAGTTCTCCATTTCATGCATGAAATATTTTCTATATAAATGGAACCATCACTTGTAAACTCGCATTTTTAAAAAACTTATCTTACCGTCAGTGTTAACGAATCAGAAGATTTTAAAACTTTGGGGGAAAATCAGTGTAAAACTACATGTGAATAGCTAGTTAATAAATTATTACAATAGTTAACTATTTATACCACTTAATTTTTGTTAAAGTACGCCTGAATCAAGATCTAACGTTAACTTTACTATCGTTAGTGATACAGTACTATTGTGTTGATCTCTATACGTCAAGGAAATGTATTCATGTTAAAACCCTACTGGCAGTCCACAGCAACATAGCAACTCTATTTCCAAAACTCATAACAGAAGATATGTTAAGTGTAAAAAAAAAAACTTGACATTTATTTAAATGACGGAAAATGTAATTCATAAAAACAATAATTATAGCAAATTTAAAGGATTTGGCTGGGAGAAATACCAAATTGAAGAGTTAAGAGCGGATCAAAGTTAGAGACAATGGGGGCTTTATATCCCAAGTTTACGACAAAAGGTTGTGTAAAATACCAAAAAGGATAAAACACATTTGACCACCACAAAAATAAATGGGCAAGCTACTTCTCATTTGTCTAATTCTAATTAATTTTGATCATATAATATACCATTAATTAAGACTGCAAAGATTGAAGATTTGCTATAAATTGAGTGTTTAACAAAATCCATGTACAAGATGATGCAAATTGAAATTTTCTTGCTTATTTTCAAATAAGAAGCAGCGCGCAGTATTTAAAAATGCTTAATGTGTAAAACATTGACAAACAAAAGCAAAAATTCTTTAATTTAGGTATCACTTTAAAAGAAATCTGTGAATTATGAGATTTATGAGAATTTTTTAAACATTACTTTTTTTCAAGGATAGTTATAATATATTCACAAAAATCGGGCATATCAAGTTTAATTACTTACTGTTCGTATCACGAGAATAATTTCCATTGCCTATCCGTTCAGTGCCAGGTCTGTTATAAACTTTTTCATCGCAGCAGAGCTCTATCTCTGGTATATATGTTGTATCTATGTAAAACGCAGTCATGATAACAAGTTAATATTAAACTTCTAGATCACACCTAAAGTATCATCTTATTCACTCTTTCTCTGAAGTCTTTAATGATATAAATTTCACTTTCTTAACTTAAAACTTATGGCCTTCAGCCAGCAAAATTATAAAAATTCCAAAGCATTAACATTACAAACAAAATATATAACTAGCTTTTTCTGGAAGAACACCTCGATTACATGTAAATTGCAAGGCAGATCCGATGATACAATAGTATAATGGGCAAAGCAAGGATAAACATTGAAAACTCCTTTCAGCTATTTAAAGTGTTCTTAGACAGTAATATTAAAAGAATCAAAGAAAATGATAAATCTCTGCAGCATTTTGCAAGAAAGTAGCCATATGGCATACATACTACATTGCTACATATACTCGATCAATTTTAAGTTCAAATTGAATACACAATTCCTTTTTCTGCACATTTAAATGAAAAAAATATGGGCCATTTAGTCATTTATTTTTTCAAATGTGGACTAAACAGATGATTATACCTACCCCCACAACATTCCACTTCGTGTCCTTGATAATGTTTTTCGTGAATTCCTGACTTTGTGCAACAAATCTGAGTTGTTTTATTAAAAGGAGCATCATCAGCTGTTCCATTCATAGAAGAAATGCAATTTCCATTGCTTAGCACTGAAACAGAATAAATGTCTAATGGTAAAAAATTTATGATCAAACTATTAGAATCAAGGCGAAGACAAATAACTTACCACGGCCCATAGAATTATGAACCACGACAACGAGACAAAGAAAATACAAATACTTTTTGCAGTCCATATTTCTTCTTTTGAATATGTAAGAATGCTGCACATTTTTTTCTTTCTGATCATCTTTTATTACATTTTGCGATGACGTATATGCAAGGGTAAAAAACTCATGAATAAAAATATATCCAGGAATTCATTTCCTTTGGAAAAACCTTTGTTCATCGCTATCAATAGTTTTGTCTTGTTTCGGGAATTTCTTTTCTGTTAAAAATAATGTTAGTACCTCCCAGACTTAACTTTAAGCAAGATGCCTTTTTAGAAAAAAAAAACGTGTTATTCTAAACTAACGAATTCATATGAAATTGTTTTTAAAAGTGACCAAGGGACCACTCGTTATTTAAAACCATTCCCAGGTCAAGAAAACTGTTATATTCTAGATCAAGAAAACTGTAATATTCTAGATAATAATATTTTAATCCTAGGAGAAGAATGATGTCAAAATTTTCTAAATGTTTTTCATGCATGACCATCATTGACATATATGTGTAGATAAATGGAAAACTACCAGGTTAAGATTGTCGTTTGGAAAATTAGTCATACAATAAAAGACCGGATATATTGAACTATTAATTTTTTCCGTACTTAAAACTTAAAAATTTGGAATAAATGAAACGTGTGTTTAGTGCCCAAGTACAAACATTGTATGTTAGAAATTTCTTGAATCTTCTATTTACAATGTAAAACACCCATTCACATCACAAAAAATGATGAAAGTGTCCTAAATGCATATATGGGTCCAAGTCTTTGTTTTGTTTTTTTTTTAGATTAGGCAGTTGAATTTAGTTCTCTGATCTAATCAACAGTATCTATAGGCTCTGATTGGCTACTTTTTAGTCGCCATGGCGTCTACAATTTCAGATTTGTGCTCAAAATTTCTCTTTAAGTGTCAAAATTGTCCACTTTCTTAGCGATTGTCAAGTTGCAGAACTACAATGAAGCATATGCAACATATTGATTTTCTAACTAGTAGAACGGAAGATGTCTTGTGTTTAGCTTGTCACCTTGTTTGTTTGGGGTTTTTTTTGTCATGCACGTGAGATCAAAATTTTACATGGCATCAGTGAACACAGAGCTCTTAAAGATCAGATAACAGGTGGTCCAAAGAATATTGGCTTTGGAAAAAGTTGACAATCGTGCATTTTTAAAAAAAAAAATTATTGGATTTGGTATTGTAGTCAATTGTTTATCAATTAAATTCTCACTCAGTAGAGATATTAAATTTTAATCGTGTTAGAATTCGTTGATGCAATTATAGCTTTATAAACATTTCATGATACCGATATCCATTTTCTTTTTAACGAAATGATCAATTATATATAACGTTTTGGCCATCATCACACACCTCGGTCAAAATATACAATCCTCTACCATAATTGTATCCAGTAGAAAAGAGCTTAATATTTTCTCTAGACAGTGACTTGACACGATTTAGATATACGTTTATGCTTAATTTTACCTATTTTGCAATGAACTGATTTTTCTTTTCGTTTAGATTTCAGTAAAGCCTATCCCCTCTTGTGACTAATCCAGAAGGTCCGGATTGTTTATCAATATAAGCTTTTAACCGTAAGACTTTAAGCTTTCAATCGACAACATCCCTTACTTATGCAGCAATATACTTTCATCACCTGCATACGTTGTTTATATCTCTCAGTTGATTTGCTATGCAAAAACATACTCTACGTATGTTCAATTTGTAAAACGAGGTAAATTATTGACAACAAAGTTAATGAAACAAAAATGCAGCAATCTCGTTTAAAGTCATCATTTCGTAGGTTCTGTGGTCGATGCAATGACCTTGTCAGCAAACACAATTTATAATTGGGTCAAATGCAGACTGACGATTTTTCATACTAATTGTTAGTCAATTATTTACACACTGAAAAGATGATGTATTTTTCCGATATTTTCTGATCATGACAAGGGGCACATGGCGGGTGTGACCGGTCGGCAGGGAACACTCACTTTTCCATGGCACCTGATCCCACCTCTGATGTTTTGGAAGTCCTTGTTAGATCTGCTCCTATTTTGTATTGTTTTATGGACTTTTGAGCTTTAAAACTGTTTATTTCCATATACAGATGTACATGTTTTTCATTAATCCTGAGAAAAAAGTCTAACGTCTAACAATTTGTACTAGCGACTAAAAATCCTTAATTGCTAAATTGCTTAGTATATGTCTGAACATGTTCACAACTCATATATGAGAGTAAAATTTCCTAAAGGGACATGAAACAACAAGGGATCAATAAAGAAAAATTCATTTGAATATTGTTTACTAGCATTCTTGGTAACTCGTATTACATTGTGTACGTGATGAGAAATTCTCCCGATTATTTAAAATTAGTAATTTACGATTCTATAAAAAACAATGAAAGTATATCTGTAAACTGGTATAAATTAAATTTTAATAATATATATATAGAGAAACAATCGATAATTAGAATTATAGACATTGTGTGAAATTCTAAATAGCCAGTAAAAGATGTGATGATATATATGAACGTCTAGCTATCTACAAGAATTCCTTTTATGCCTTCCATATGATAATAGTGCAAATTTAAAACCAAGTTTCCCGCAGCTCTGTTATTTTTCAGATTGAATGAAAACCAATGTAAATATGTCATTTATCAATGACACAAATGAAACACATGAAATTTGGGAGATCCTATGACTCTCTACAATTTGTATCTACACCTTGTTATGGATCTCCCAAAACTTAAAATAACATCATGACAATACTCAAAAAACACAAATATATCAAACATTAAAGCTGAAAAATATGGTGGCAACATAGAATAGGCCACGAAACAAAAGAAATTATCAAAATACATCCCAAAGTAAAGTTTAACCTAAGGGACGGTTGTACGGGGTGGCGGAGGGTATGTTTTTCTTACAAAAAATGGTGTGTACAAACACTTGCAGCATCCACCAGCGATAACAATCACGTGATATCTCTGACGTTAGCTAACGACTAATCAACGCAAAGCCCCAAAACCTGAGACTATGCATTACCTAACGTCCTATCTCTGAAACCTGAGATATACAAAAAATATACTACAATCACTACATTCTAACCACAGAAATGGAAAATTACATATGTATGCATAAAACATATTATTATCAATAATATTACATTATGCCTTCCATATGATAATAGTGCAAATTTAAAACCAAGTTTCCCGCAGCTCTGTTATTTTTCAGATTGAATGAAAACCAAGAATGTAAATATGTCATTTATTAATGACACAAATAAAACACATGAAATTTGGGAGATCCTATGACCTTCTACAATTTGTATCTACACCTTGTTATGGATCTCCCAAAACTTAAAATAACATCATGACAATACTCAAAAAACACAAATATATCAAACATTTAAGCTGAAAAATAAGGTGGCAACAAACAATAGGCCACCAATACAATATGTGTCAGTTAAACATTTTGTGGAATGTATAAAATTCACTAACCCAATGCAGTTAGAATCTAAACAATTATCCAAATGATGACGATTATAAGATTTTAAAAAACTACAAGATGACGAAAAATCGATTTGAATAGGTTAAACTGGTGCAGACAAGTTCAGATATCAAGTTCAAAATGGACTCCTTAAGAATATAAGAAGTGAAGGGAAAGAAATAATTCTGTGCATTAGAGAAATGAGACCTACACCAATGACTGCATCAAAATGTTAACCTGCTCCAAAAACATTAACCTGGTCATACCTTTGCTAAAATTGCTACATCTGAAACTTTGACTGGTACAAAGAAACACACTAGAAACATCTTCCATGCATGTCTAATCAATATAAGACATAGAAGTATTTAAAACGAAAACTGCTCCAAAAACCTTAACCCGGGACCCCGACACCGATGCCGACGCGGACGCCGAGGATATTACATAAGCTCCCCCAACTTCGTTGAGGTGAGCTGATTAGACACTTTTTCCTTAATTAAGCCACAAATGTAAGCAGCTTTTAAGAGTACTGGTTAAATGTAAATTCCTATCAACGGAATATTAAAACAAAAACAGAATGAACAAGAACTATCTGATAAATACAACTTAACGCACTTTTTAAACTCACATGGTTTTTCGCACAAATTAACGTCACATTGTTATTATGCAGAAATGTGTAACGAGGCAACAAAACATACTAAAAAGTTATTTATAACTAAATTTTGATTTAAATCAATAATAATTAAAACATAAATCGCACACTATAATTCGTAGGAATATGATATTTTCTTGGATGATAGATTATGACAGTTTCCAATTGGTTTTTCATGGTTTCTCGTGAAATTCAACAGTTCTGTATTTTCTATGCATTAACATGACTCTAAAGCACAAGATGATAACACTTTTTCTCAGCTGTTAGACAGCTTTCCATGTTAAAAAGCGTGTATTCATTCATGATTACTCTCTGAAATCTAGCATCATGAAAGATACGTCAAACTGCGTATTTTTTAAAGTTTCAGACCTTAAATGTAAAATGCTTTTCTTTCCCATTGTAACAGTTTATTATTTGTAAAGGCAAACAGTACTTTATCGAACTTTTTGGAATGTTTCTTCATGCAGCATTGTCATTTTTTGGCGAAAATTCCGACAAAACCAAGACGAGTATGGAAAATGAGCAAAGTTCCTACAGAAAAATAATCATCTAAAAAGTTGGTTTAAAACTTTCAACTGAATGATATCAAGGAAAGCTCGATTGATTAATTTTGTAAATACCTATAGTAGAATCATACAGATGTAACATACCCATTTAATAAAGTTCCCTTTAAAACATTGACTTTGAAAACTTACGATGATGATTTTTAAGAATATATGCCTTTGACATTAGATATTTAATATACATTAGGGTTACATCTCGTGTTGAAGTTCAATTATCCTAAGTTTTATTTCGAGAATAATGTGGTCATAATTTGTGCAAAGAACTGAGTGCGTTTAAAAACTGCGTTGAACTGTACAAACAGTCTATGAGAATGTCGCATTTTAAACAAAAGCAAGCACTCAAATAATAAATATTTAAAAATAGAAGAAAAAAAGACCAAAGAGACGCTTTATGAAAACTAAATTTGAGATTTGACACTGGACACTCAAAAGTCCTCGATTTAAAAGTAAAGACTTGGCAATTGACATAGTTACACGCTTACATGTATCATCAGATACATCTGTTGATAAACGTTTGTAATCGAGAGCTAAATAAGTTAAGAAATTTGCTGGATAAAGATTACTTGTCAGACAAAACATATTAAAGGTTAAGAAGGTGCAAAATCAAATGAGATAACATGAAAAAAGAAATTCCTAAAAAAATTTTACTAAAGTAAAGTGAAGATGTCAGTTGCCAGCAATTTTGTATGTTCCATCCCAGCTGATTTCAACAAGGTCAGTTTCTTAAAGTCTGAGATTTGAGATTTTCTTATTGCAAAATTCCTATCGGAAAAATACAGGAAATAAAATTAATTCATATTTCATAATAAAGGTAAATTGATCTTTTCAATAATGGTATTGATAACAACGCTGCCATTAAGGACAGGTGATCATATAAACACACTTTTTTTCCAAAATCAAACAAGTTAAACCAATCATATTTTTCTATGTAAAATGAATACGTTTAACTGTTGATGTTGACATGGCGAAAGAAAGAAAATCGTGTAGGCATAAAAAATCTTTGCTATCAGTGTCTTTTAAAACATGCGTGACAATCTGTTGGAGGTTTGTTTCAAGCTTTTGACTGTAAGTTGTAAGGACTGAGGGATCATGAATTTTACTCTGTCATGTCAGTCTTGGAACGGTTGAAGTGCAAACGGTGCTCGGCTTGACCACCTCTCCTTAATTCACTTGTACATCGGAGGTCCCTGGTAAGTTACACATGCATTATTATAAGGCATACATAGTCAAATGTATGAAAGCATGTGTCAGATGAAATTTGCATCAACATCTTAACTGCTAGGCATAACGCCTCTCTTCAAAATTCTGAAGGGGGGAGGATAACAATCGTCTTTACAGATTCCAGTACGGATACTTCCATAAGATTTAACGCTTCATTGAGGTATACAAATCTTTTTCCTGCTTTTAACAGAATTCTTGCTCATTATCATCTATTTTATAAGGTTAGAATTTTTTATAAGGTAAGAAGTCATAGTATGATAAATTTTAAATCTCGAAGCGAGAAGCGACGCAGAGGGATCGTGTCAAAACCGGAAGTGCTATTGATAAAGCACCTACCCGGGGATAAAGCATAGGTTTATCTCACTGGTAGTATCACCAATATGTATGAGATAAATTTATGGGAATATTCTGTGAAATTATTATTTTTAATACGTTTATATTGGAGAGTATAATGTAACATAATGACGTCTACCGTGCGACCGTTAGGGCGAGTGCAGATACCTGAGATTCAGTTTCAGTTTAGATTGGGCTCATTTAACCGCCCGTGACATGTGGTGCGTTTAAACCCTGACGTATTTTTTCGTATTATTTTGTCGCATTACCAAAGCGTTTGCAATATATCAATTAAATCAGGGCGTTTTTATATATATATTTGTTGAACTTTTGTTCTTGCGAGAACGTTTCTTTAACAAGCACTTTATTGTACGTCTTAAGTTACTGCGGAAAAAATCGTTTGGATCAATGTGCAGTGTCAAAATTTTCTCTTTGCTCGTTGAGCACTATAATTCGATACATAAAAAGATACATATTTTGATGAAAACTTGAAATCAAAGACCCATTTGTAATGGAGAGCTAAACAATAAGAATGAAGTTTAAGAAAATTGCTGAATAAATATTACTTGTAAGAGTAAACATATTGGAGATTCAAAAGGTGCAAAATGAAATAACATGAGAAAAAGGAAATTCTTAACACAGTCTCTATGAGGTGCATCATTGAAAAAAGTATAGAGCATTTAAGCCGAAGTATGATGTCAGTTGCCAGCAATTTACAAGGTTCCACCTAGCTTATTTCAACACGGTAAATAGGTTAAGGTCAGTCTGCAAACAATAAGTGAGATCTTCCTAATGCAAACATTCTTACTTAAAAGATGCCAAAAATCAAATTATCTTAATATTTTTATAAGAAAAAAGACAAACTGCAAATTTTCAAACGTGTCTTTTAATCTTCAGCCTCTTGATTCCTTTTGTAAAGCTTGATTCAGTGATTAAAACAGGAAATAAAAAATTGAATGAGCTCAAGTGCAAAGGTTACTTAGGCTCTCAATCTTTGAGAAAGGGACCATCCCTCTTATCAAATTTGATCTTGCTAATGTTTTCATATTTAAGAATAATAATTCTTTTGAGTGTGAGGAAGCATATCCTTATATATTATTGAATTTTGTTTAATATAAACTTGGGATGTCAAATCGGTCAATTTTTGATACTCGGTTACTCGGACGTTTTTTCGATCGAGTACCCGGGTACTCGGTGAAAGTGTTAATAAATATGAACAAGTTAATTGATAACTGTAAAACATTGTAAATTCTTGTAGAAATAACACCGATGGGAGGTTACCTGCAAATGCGTTGTAACAATTATGACCACTTTGTAACCGACGAAATTTAATCTAACATTTTTTTAAGTTCAATTTATTTATCAAATAAATACGAGAAATAAAATCAGAAATGATTCACAGTGTTTCTGTTTAAAAAATAATCTGTTCCGTAATTGTAATGTAACTCTTTGGTGCGTTTGATGTCCAAGTGATAAGTTGTCTGAGCTATACGTACGGTATAAACTTGATCAAGTTATCCTATAACAGAGCGGATTTATACGATCTTCGTACACTTTTTGATCCTAGATTTCATAGAATTACGATACGGTATGTTGTAGCTTGGAGAAACTATGGACATAATATTTTTAAAGCATTTGCCTTCAACCATTTGCATTAATGGGCATGTAATCAAATGCATCCAAATCAGCAATCGCACGTGCAATAACGTCTGTCTCTTTCCCGAGAATTTACGGCTTCTTGGAGAATTGACAAAATTATTTAATTTGTTTAAATATAATGGACCTCAAACGATGTTCAATGAAAACAAATAATTAAAGCAAACTAAATATAAGTCGACAGTCGAAGGTGAGAAAAGTCCGGGTAGGCACATCCAGGTGTTTGTTCACGATATTTACTGTATAAACACTGCCACAGGCGATAACGGTTAAGCTTTGAGATATTTAAAAATATACATCCGAGTAACCGAGTACCGATTTTAGTATTCGATACTCGGACGTTCAATCGAGTACCCGGTTAACCGGGTACTCGTTGACATCCCTAATATAAACGTATTCCCAAATATAACAACGATTCGAAATTAATTTTTTTTAAATACATTATTGTTATTCGATAACAGTTCGTATTATTGAATGAGTATATGTATGCAATAAAATCAAACGCTATAAAAATCATTTATGACAGAGGTGTTTGGTTTAAAAAATCAGTTTTTTGCGATTTTTGCGATCATTTTTTTTTGTATGTAAAAGTGCAGCATTTTTTCCTCAATTTATTTTTCACCGCATTACCAGTATTTAGTTAAGGTATGTCCAGCTTTTCTCAAGTTTCCCTTTCAATTAAAAAAAAAAGCAAGTCATATTTTTTTTAAATTTTAGACTACACTAAGACGAAATGTCTGGACTAAAAGTACAACGACTGAAGAGAGGAAAGCGAATGATCATTGCTGAACTCTTTTATCCGGATGCACCATATGCGTGAAAAAGGAAGATAATTTACAGTATTCAAGCTTGAAGTTCACTTAAACAATTCAGACAGAGCAAATACGGACCTCCTTAAACATCAAAGTTGGGATCAGGAATAGGCATTACCTGCAGACGGGTTACACCAACCATGTTGTCTTAGTCATTAATTGAAAAGCGGAAAATTAGCAGACAATGGAGTTTGTAGATAATGGCCTAACAATTAGTATGAAAATGTAAGCCAGCAGCATATGATATTGATTGATTGATTGTATATTGTTTAACGTCCCTCTCGAGAATTTTTCACTCATATGGAGACGCCACCACTTGCCGGTGGAGGGCTACAAATTTTGTCCTATGCTCGGCACTCAGGGCCTTTGAGCAGTGAGGGATCTTTTTCGTGCCAGCACCTACTGCGACACGGGGCCTCGGTTTATACAGTCTCATCCGAAGGACCGGTCTCCACGTCCCGCAGTGGGATTCGAACCCGCGACGTAAGGATTGACTCCTTACTTCGCGTCTCTAGAGCAGACGCTCTAACCACTGCGCCACGCGGGCGACGCAGCATATGATAATATGATATTTTGATTTTGCTAACAAGGTCATTATATCGACCATAGAACTTTCAAGATGATGACCCAAAACGAGACTGTTGATTAATATTTTTGCTTGTTTCATCAACTTGTTTGTCAGTTGCTAGCAATTGTATTATTAAGAAAATGTTTATACATGTATGTGGAGAATGTTAGTATTTAAAGTACGGTCTTGTCTGAAGATATCAATATATGAGATATTCAAGCCCTACATCGTACCTTTCAAAAGTCATAACCAATTACAAGAACAATATTTTGCAGACAAACCTGATGTACGGTCAGGTTACAGAAAATATGCCCTAATGATTTGATTTTTTTTTTTTTTGGGGGGGGGGGGTCATACAAAGGTGAAGATTTTTGTCGGTGGACCCTGAAGTTCATAAAGAATACATAAATAAGCGAAGTAAAAAAGGATGCAATTGGTTTAGATGAGGTTACATGTTCGCGTGCGCTGAAATGCTTTACACGGTATTCATCTTGGTTCGGGAGAAGGCAAAAAGATTATTTTAAAGTATGTTTGGAATATTCGTGATTAGTGGATGTCCCCATTGAAAGGTGAAGGCTACGTACAGTAAATAAAATATACCTTGATCCGGACGTGTTTCTTTAATTCGTTTTTAATTGTTGATTAAAAGCCCATAAAGTTAAACTATTTAAAACTTACTCGTTTCAAGATTGAAGACGTCTTTCTGGCAAATGTAATATTTAATTAAGGAGGCTGGGGTCAACAAATTAATAACCAGATATAACTAAATTTATAGATATGAAATCTTAAGCTGTCACTATCATTTGGCAATGAAAATTTTCAAAATTTTATCATTTTTCTATTCCCCA
>NW_026937424.1:0-7944 GCF_032062105.1 Saccostrea cuccullata | reverse complement strand
AAAAACAAAAACTTAAAATTTAAAGTTGGTTATTGACAATTACATGGAATACATACCTAAGTATACTTATTATATACATACATTCCAGTCGCTTTCCGTGGACAGCATAAAATTAATCCTTTTGTCGTGCATTCCCTGCATCAAATACACATGTGATAAAGTGTGAGATGCATAGGTCTCATGGCGTTCTAATTCCAGACTCTGAAATATGGTACAATTATTAAAAACAATAGATGAGCTTTATTATATTAATAACTATCACGATGTTTTGTCAAACCTCCCGCGTTGATCTTTTCCTGTTTCATATTGACCTATTTCTTGTTTCATAAACGTTTAATTAATTTTCTTCAGTAAACTTTTACCTTCTTTGCAACTTTTTCTGCAAGGTCATAATAATTATTTTCTTCCAAACAGAACGCTTGCCAACCTAGAATTGTGCTGTTAAAACAAACAGGAAAGAAAAGTTACAAACGTGCTGCTTTAAAAACAAGAGGCCCATTGACTACAATCCTCACCTGTAATGCATTGGCCCTTATTACTGTTTAGCCCCCCCCCCTTCCTACCTGGACCATGATTTTAGCAAATCTAAATCTGCACTACTTGATTAATGATTTATATTAGTCATGGCGCAGTGGTTCTTTAGAAAACTTTCTGATATTCCAGTGTAAATATCTATTGTGGCCCCAATCGGTTTTGTTTTAACAATTTGAACCATTTTTGAAAGAACATGTATTAATTTCTTTTATTTTTAACAGTTAAGTATCTTTCTTTTGAAACTGCACAAGTCATCGAAAATATAAAAAAAAATATTAAAACATGACAAAGAGAGAGTCGAATGTTTATCGGATAATCATCTCATCCAGGTGAGCTAAAAAAGAAACTATTCAGTCATGTACAAATGAAATTTATCTTAAATTATTTGCTAAAGTTTAATACCAAGTAGGCAAGACAAAAAACACATTCAGTTTGCTAACCTGTATCCTGGCGTTTCAAGAGAAAAGTGAGGTAAAATTCTTGTCATTATGTCTTTGTTTTCTTGTTGTAGTCCCAGGTTAATCATTCCCAGAAAACACTGCCTGGCCGCCATCATGTCCGTAGGATAATCTATCAAAATGTCTTCCCAGGCCTGAATGGCTTCATAGCGTTTTCTGTTTTAAATGAAGTCAGCACAATGTCTTATAACTACGATTAAATCTACTTCAATATCAGAAATGAAGGAAACAAATGTTAATTTGACAATTATTTTGAGAGTATTGTTTAAATTTCTAGTCCCCAACCAGCAAGTGAAATGTTTCCCCATAATTTCTTTTGAAAGACCCTACAAGGTACACTCAAATATCCCCCTCTCCCAAATCAGCTCAATATCTGTAAGCTTTTAGAAAAATAGTCCTGATATCCAAGTGGGACGGACAGAGAGAAGGAAATAGACATCAAATTGGATAGACAGATGGACAGGCTAGGGGAAAACCTGTAGAGGACTATACACATGTAAACTAGTACAAATTCTGGATTACTAACCCTTGAGCAAACAAACAGGTGGCATTAATGTGCCTTTCCTCCCTCTCTGTAATGGCCTTGACCTTCTCTTTCAAGGACTTTAGTTGCGCGATTTTTTTCTGTAGCTCTGGGTTTAAATGGAGAGGTTTCTCACATCCTCCAAGCTGCATATTGTGATTCAGCACATTGCCCATAACTTTAAAAAGAAACATATTTTTTTATTTACGTTGTACAAATCCTCTGCGTGTATCCAATCTTTGAAAATTCTACTCGTAAATGCATAATTAATTATTATTGATTCATTTAAAACATAGTGCATTTACCAAAATCTGGATCAGCTGTAAGCATTTGTTTTACACAGTTTTCTAGTCCACCAACGGACGGTTCGTTATACATTCCATATGACTGTAAAATAAATTAAATTTGTTTTTAAGGGGGGGGGGTAACGATAAAATAAATTACATAAATAGGGGCAAATAATAAATTTAAAGGTAGATAGCGACCATTAGCCTTCGAAGACCAAATTGATAGATTTTTTTAATGACACATGCTGCACAATAATTGCATTGTAATCATATACACCGGCACCTGAAGTATGGATAATACCCCCCCCTTTTTTTTTAATGAAAAAAAATGTAAGAGTGTATAATTTTTTGGTCACATCAATGTTTTCTTGTGATAGGTAACACGAGTTATGATAGGTAACACTGTTATTACCTTGGAAATCTGTCTCGAAGCAGAGGTCCTCCCGTTTGTTTACAACTTTTGTTTCTTACCTTGTGTATTTTTATTATACCGAATAGGCCCATTCTTTAAACGTGAGAAAAAGTACAATCTGCTTGCATATAACGACATAATTATAGATGTGTTTGACGGGGAAATTTTATATTTTTGAGATATTATACCCTCTTAATTTTTTTTTCATTTAAAAAGAAGGGGGGGGGAATCCATACTTCAGGTGCCCGTGATCATATACATGTATATTACGTTGACCAGTACGTTTGACTACCTGTGTTAGGGAGGCGTCATATAATTTACATGCTTCGTTATTCGTCGTAGACATGGGAAGACCATTGTCACTCCAAGCCTGTAATAAAATCAAGAAGAAGTGTTTGTGAAACACTGATGCCCCCTATGACCGCTTACGACGAGGGTTGACGTTCCTCAATTGCAAGTCAAACTCCAAGGTCAAAAGGTCTAAATTTTTGTTATCAAAAGGAAGGCCTTGTAACAAGAATATACATGTGAAATATGAAAGCCATAGTATATGTACTAACGGTTCATAAGTTATGGCCAAGATAAAGTTTTTTGAACAATTGGTCCAACTCTAAGGTCAAAGTAAATTATTTTAAAGTAATACACGCTATAACTTGCGCCAGACTGGTTTAAACACGGTTGGAAATTTATATATTTTGTTTACCAATAAAGGTTACGAAAATACTGTAAATTACATCATTAAAATTGAACGCGTTATAAAGTTATTAAATTATAATTATCTATAATCCTGCCAGGAGAGAAATGACTATTTTAAAAAGATTCATCACCTGACGCCGTCACTACTTTCTGCATGAACAAACAACGACACATGGCGTCAAGAAAACGAGGTAGGCCGTTTGAGATACAACTAACTTTTGACATGGATGGCAAGCGTTTTACTCTTAAAGATACTCATCGTTTAATGTAATCAGTATCAACCATCTTCTCTGTTATGACGCATATTAAGGTAGGATTCTTCTCACATTTCTTGTATTTAAAAATTAATGAAATTTTCACAGAATCAAGAGGACAATATCACTAAGTGATGGTATCAGTGAAATTAAATTTGAAAATTTTAATATTAGAGGCAAGGTCAGGTCAAGGTCATTACCTTTTTCCTGGACATTAAGAATAAAAAATTACTGTTTCCAATCATGTGATCCCTACTTGTAATTCAAAAGATTGGATGTTTTTCTTTTTGCATAAAAAGATACTACCATATAGGGCCTGTAAGATGATATTACCAAATTGAAATGAATAATTTAAATAAAATGGAAATTTGCTAATCCGAATTTCCTCTACTTTTCTTAAATTTTTATTATTTATTGGTTATTTTTCTATTTTTCCTATATTTAACTTACAAAAACTAAAAAGTTTTGATCGTTTACTAAGAGAGAAATAACACTTTTCACGGATTTTTGGCTCAAATCTGTACTTAGATTTGAAGCATTTACAAAGCCAACATAGTTATAGTATGTGTGAAAAATCTTATTTATTTGATATATTTTGAAACTTTAGTCACTTATTATTAATTTAACTTACATTTGAAAATTTCGTCTAGTCTTTGATTGCGTAAAAATTATAACTAAATTCAATGTTTTATAATAATTTTGAGAGGCAGAAAAGAAAATATTTTCATACGCCACTATTCCGCCAAAAATATAGTGCCTGCTGAAGTTCAACGCAGTTCACCATTTCTATTTAAAGTAGTATAATCGTGATGAGGAAAGATAAATATGGTCTTTTAAATGTCTTACATCTAAATATATAAGACATATCAACAAATGTACTTTGAATATTCCATCTAGTCAGAAACCAGAGAAGAATCCTACCTTAACCTTTTATTAACAAGAAATGTTTGTAAAACACTTAGATCTATGCCCCCTCCCCCAAAATGGAATTTTTCCAAGTCCAAAAGGGCATAACTCTGTCAAAAATGTCACTGAAAGGTCTTGTCATAATGAATACATATGTGGATATGTGAAGTATAAAAGCCCTGGTACCAACTGTTAAAATATATGACAAAGGTTAGTGTGATTGTCATATTTTTTGTAGAAGTGGGTCAAACTACATGTACAAGGTCAAGAGGTCAAATTTGGTGGTACCCAAAGAAAGGTCTTATCACAAGAATACGCCTGTAAAATATGAAAGTCATAGCACCAGACACTATAAAAAAGTATAATGAGCAAGGTTAACGTTAAAGTTTTTGCGGACAAACAGACAGACAGTTGGACGGGCAGAACCAAAACAATACACCCCTGAATCTTCGATGAAGGGGCATGAAAAATTCATAAAATTATGCTATAATTTTTTTAAAAAAAATATATCAAAAAACGATGCAGTATTTACCAATATAAAGTTAATTTTGTCCCCAATGGTTCGCCTGCCAAAAACACGCTATTTACAAAATGGATGCCTGGATTGGTATACATTTTTTGGCCTAATTTCATTGTAAATGATGCACACAATAAATTTCTAGAATATATAAAGAAATTGTAAACCTTCTGTGATGTTCATAAGTCTGTCCTTCTGAAATCATCCTTATAAATCTATACAAATAATTTTCACTTCAAATTCCATTTTCGTGAAAATTTGAATAAATTTTAAAAACTAGGCAGTGAAAGTTATTCATTTTACTCATTTAAATATGACCCAAGTTGTTATTTTCAAATTTTTTGACAAAAGTTTGTTTGTATCATCTGCCCAGCAACAAGATGAAAAATTAAAATGTATAATAATTATCCAACAAGATGTATAGTTTATATATATATCTAATCACAACGAACGTTTTTATCTAAATTAGAATATATTACTATCAATGTCAATTATTCCATGTATCGAGAGGTTTCATTACGATCCCACTCTTACAACAGGTGACAAATACGCCGTATTGCTCGACGCTGCACTCCGTGTTGGGACCAGTACACGTCTCACCTGTCTGAGTGTAGCGATAGTTCACCACCGTGTCACAGCATTCTGTAGGGTTTTTAGCGCACCTTACCGCGAAAGAATGGAAATTATTCTCGCACCACTCAGTTGTGAGGGGGATTTTGGTTTTCTCTAAGACAGGGTCTGGGAGAACTTCTGGCGGAGATACTGGGGGAGCCGAGAAAGTCACATGGAAACAAAGAACCGCCACTGTTACTCTGTATAGAATCATCTTATGTCCTACAAAATACAATATAACGGTTACACTGTATAGAATCATGTCCTACAAAATACAATATAACGGTTATACTGTATAGAATCATCTTATGTCCTACAAAATACAATATAACGGTTATACTGTATAGAATCATGTCCTACAAAATACAATATAACGGTTATACTGTATAGAATCATCTTATGTCCTACAAAATACAATATAACGGTTATACTGTATAGAATCATCTTATGTCCTACAAAATACAATATAACGGTTATACTGTATAGAATAATGTCCTACAAAATACAATATAACGGTTATACTGTATAGAATCATGTCCTACAAAATACAATATAACGGTTATACTGTATAGAATCATGTCCTACAAAATACAATATAACGGTTATACTGTATAGAATCATGTCCTACAAAATACAATTTAACGGTTATACTGTATAGAATTATGTCCTACAAAATACAATATAACGGTAATACTGTATGGAATCATCTTATGTCCTACAAAATACAATATAACGGTTATACTGTATAGAATCATCTTATGTCCTACAAAATACAATATAACGGTTATACTGTATAGAATCATGTCCTACAAAATACAATATAACGGTTATACTGTATAGAATCATGTCCTACAAAATACAATATAACGGTTACACTGTATAGAATCATCTTATGTCCTACAAAATACAATATAACGGTTATACTGTATAGAATTATCTTATGTCCCTACAAAATACAGTATAACGGTTATACTGTATAGAATCATCTTATGTCCTACAAAATACAATATAACGGTTATACTGTATAGAATCATCTTATGTCCTACAAAATACAATATAACGGTTATATTGTTTAGAATCATCTTATGTCCTACAAAATACAATATAACGCTTATACTGTATAGAATTATATCCTACAAAATACAATATAACAGTTATACTGTATAGAATCATGTCCTACAAAATACAATATAACGGTTATACTGTATAGAATCATGTCCTACAAAATGCAATATAACGGTTATACTGTATAGAATCATGTCCTACAAAATACAATATAACGGTTATACTGTATAGAATCATGTCACTACAAAATACAATATAACGGTTATACTGTATAGAATCATCTTATGTCCTACAAAATACAGTATAACGGTTATACTGTATAGAATCATGACCTACAAAATACAATATAACGGTTATACTGTATAGAATCATGTCCTACAAAATACAGTATAACGGTTATACTGTATGGAATCATCTTATGTCCTACAAAATACAATATAACGGTTATACTGTATAGAACCATGGTATACAAAATACAATATAAGGGTTATACTGTATAGAATCATCTCATGTCCTACAAAATACAATGTAACGGTTATACTGTATAGAATCAAGTCCTACAAAATACAATATAACGGTAATACTGTATAGAATCATCTTATGTGCTACAAAATACAATATAACGGTTATACTGTATAGAATCATGTCCTACAAAATACAATATAACGGTTATACTGTATAGAATCATGTCCTACAAAATACAATATAACGGTTATACTGTATAGAATCATCTTATGTATAGAATCATGTCCTACAAAATACAATTTAACGGTTATACTGTATAGAATTATATCCTACAAAATACAATATAACGGTAATACTGTATGGAATCATCTTATGTCCTACAAAATACAATATAACGGTTATACTGTATAGAATCATCTTATGTCCTACAAAATACAATATAACGGTTATATATCATCTTAAGTCCTACGAAATACAATATAACGGTTATACTGTATAGAATCATGTCCTACAAAATACAAAATAACGGTAACACTTTATAAAATCATCTTATGTCCTACAAAATACAATATGACGGTTATACTGTATAGAATTATATCCTACAAAATACAATATAACGGTTATACTGTATAGAATCATCTTATGTCCTACAAAATACAATGTAACGGTTATACTGTATAGAATCATCTTATGTCCTACAAAATACAATATAACGGTTATACTGTATAGAATCATCTTATGTCCTACAAAATACAATATAACGGTTATACTGTATAGAATCATCTTATGTCCTACAAAATACAATATAACGGTTATACTGTATAGAATCATATCCTACAAAATACAATTTAACGGTTATACTGTACAGTAAAACTCGGTTATAGCGAAGTCCTGGGGACCTGTGAATTTAATTCGCTATATCCGTAATTCGTAATATCCGTATAACGAATTCATATAAACATTATAGCGAATTCGCACTATGTATGTTTTTCTTCAAGTATTACTACCAACTTTGTTAGTGAAGCAAATATTACAAGACATATCTTCGTTAACTTAGGTTTTCTTATGAATTGAATTTTATATACAAATGCTAAAAGGAAGTAAAGTAAGTTCAATTTATCATTTTATTTATAATCTTTGAAGGTTCGTTATAAAAGATGTAAATTTCATTATATTTAACCTCAACGGGACTCAAAATCAGTTCGCTATATCCGT
>NW_026937423.1:0-7971 GCF_032062105.1 Saccostrea cuccullata | reverse complement strand
TGTTAGTTTGATAATGTAAACCTTTAGTATTTGATAGAATTATAAAAATAATATGCATTTTTTTCTAAAATAACCTTTGGTATATAAAACTTTCTTTTTCGAATTAAATTTTGATATCAATTTTAATATGCCAATTTTAAATCATTATAGTAAACCTAAAGTGGAAATGTTATTGATAAAGTTCAGAGCAGCACTGTGTGAAATAATTAAAATCAAAAACATTTGTGACGCGCCAAGCAAAAACCTCCCTTAACGAAGAATTTTGACATTTTCAGTTTTTTATTGATTCTTGTAGAGCTTTTCTTTCTCTTTCCTTTGATGTATAACATGACATATATTTCTGTACATAAATGTATAAAAAATCGCATGACAAAGACGAAATATTTACTTTGACGTACAGTGTACGCGTGCGTAACTGCATGAATTTTTTTAACGTAAAATCGTAAAATGACTTAAAGCTTCATAATAATTTGATGATATTTATTTTCATTAAACTTTTGATTTGATTTCCATAAAAGTATCAACAATTTAGGATTTTTTCATCGTAATATTAGAAAATAAACAATCCAAAGTATATCTTTGAGAAACGAATGACGGGTGGAGGGGGGGGGGATGGACCGAAATGATCGTCAAGGGAAAAACTCAAGACAAAATCAAAAAATCTTCTCTTCCTCTGGGAGATCTTCCAATTTATGGCTTTTTAATGCAGTAAAATGGCAGAAATCTACATCACTGCAATAGTAAAAGAAGGCAACATTTGGATAAAAAAAATACTATTGTGGTAGTACAAACGACACACGTACGACTTCCTACTAGCTTGGGCTAGTGGGATAACCCTTAAGCTTATTCGGTAAAGCACATAGGCCTCGGGTTCGATCCCAATTAAGCAGAGGCACGTAATTTTCTCTGTTACACTATCAAAGTATTTATCTTTTTAAAAGAAGTTCGATTCAGTCCCTACTCCCCTCCCTCCGGGTCATTAAAAGTCTATACAATATACGAATAGATAGAAAGTATTGTCATAGTACCTGAAATTTTTTAAAGAGTGCGACAGTTTTTTTGTATCCAAAGGAAAAAAACATTTCTTTTAACACAAGTTAACTTTTTACATGTTTTAGTTTCGAATGTTTTAATACTGAAGACTTCTTGGCTTATTGAAAAGATATTCTGCACCCAAGAATAAATTGTTTTTGCAGCCCGGGGGACCGGGCTGCTCTATACATATAAGTTTAAGTGTTGGTGTATGGAGATGGGGTGGGAGTAGTTATGTAGAATTAAAGGTCCATCCCCACCCAATAAAATATATGTATTTTTAAATCTTGTTAAATAAAAAACAAATCTGCAATTTTTATGTATGAAGTTAATCGTGAATTAATTTGGAACCGATCATTGTATACAATACATTGTACACAATACCAGAATATAAATTTTATATGAATCCCACAAGTGACACGTACACTCCACAGCTTCATTTCTAGGCTTATACTAAGCTTCACTGTTACCTTCCTGAGAAAGTACATGCACACATTATGATTTATTTAAATCATCTTAAATGCTAGTTACATTTTAGTATTGGTTAAAACACGCATGTTAAAAATAGCAACAGAAAGTAAGAGAACGAGTAAAACATTTTTACATGTAATATTCTTCGATCATCGTAAACGGGAGGGGGGCATGTCTCAGCTACGGACATTCACGCTTAATTGATTGCCTGAATTAATTACCAAGAACAAGGCACACATGTACAATCTTAAGCTGTAACTTTTGTTATTTTTTAAAAAATAATTAATTGTTGTAATTTATACATTTTTTTTATACACGAGAAGATGTACATATATGAATGGGTTAGTTGATCAAGCATGTAATATTCAAGCCTACCAACATGTATTTTTTTATGTTCGATAAATCCTTTATCACAGAATATAGAGCGTTTTGATCATTGACTCAAGTAAAATAAGTAAGTACTCCAACTTCCATATATATTGAACAAATATAGGCATATTAATTACCTCGGATTAATATATTTTGCATAAGCGTCGGAAACCGGGGGGGGGGGGGGGGGGGGTAGGTGGGGATTAGCCCCCTTTTTTTCTTAAAGATATACTAAGTATAGACATTGGACATTGCTGCGTAGGCTTAGCCCCCCCCCCCCCCCTACACACACAAACACACACACACACACCCTCTTTCTATAGACATGTTGCAATATAGGTTTAAAATGGGGAAAGTGGTGTGTTTGGAAAAAAAAAAGATTGGAGTTCGAACCTAACCCCCACGTAATTGGATTTTCGTGTTTAACCAATGCACATTTCCTTTTTTTATTGCTTTTCAGGTCTTTTTGAAGGTTTAAAAATTCCTTATACCTATCCCCCTCCCCAACTTTCAATTTGCTTCTGACGCCAATGTTTTGAGCAGATTTGTACCGTACTAATTTTGCATTAAACTGCCAATACATGTACATGTTCAATGCAACTTTTGCAGGAAAAATTTATTAACATTGTAAAAGTTTGTTACATGTTTTCATTTAATAAATAACGAGTAATTGGTAGCAAATTTTCATAATTTGAAACGTATAACATATTCATTTAATTGCGATTCAACAGAGGGAAACAAGATTATTATTTTTCAAGGTAGATATTAAATCGTGAAATGTTGGTATTAAAGTCTTTGTCGGGGAAATAATAAATTCAGGTTAAATAATCCTTGATACTAAAGGTTAAAATAAATCATTAAAAAGAAGTCTTTAACCTCTAAAACGTTTAATGTATACTTTCATACTGCATTGATGTTTTAAGTTAAGTGGACTGCAAGCACCGGAGACGTTACTACATGTACATGCAACAGCCTGATTCAGCGATTCTATACATGACCGAAATTATGTTGTTTTCAGGAATCCAGAACTCCAGAATCTTCTTTAGTACATGTAGATAAACCATGTTCAGAATAATAATAGGTTGGAATGTTTTAAAACTGTTCAAACAGATTGTATGAATTCACAAGTAACAATTTGAATTAATTATAAAATTTTAGTGATGTATCATGTTTGCCATTTTTACATTCGATGTATTGTGTATAACCTCATCAAACAGATTATGAAAAGGTCCATAAACATACGTTCAATCTGTTTAATTCTCAATCATGAAATATTTTAGACAGTGGGACTGTAACTTACAATGTATGCGAGCATCCGTAAATTCAAGACGAAATTAGCACGAAGTATCCAAAGAAATAAAGCAAACACGCGACACAGAAGAAAGGGGGGGGGGAATTTTTTCTACATTTTTTATACAACATGAGAAGGTGTTCAGCAATAAAATAAATTGAGAAGCTCAATTAAAAGGTCTTTCTTCAAAATATTCATTTTAAATCGACAGCCAAAACTAATTCCGGAAGAAGTGTCCAAATCAAATACTCTGTGTCGTATCTATAGAGAATGTTTTTTTAAAAAATAAAACTGAAATATTTATCAATTACAGTTCACGTTTTATTTATATAAACGGCAGCGTTAACTGTCCCAAACCAGTTTACACCGTTTACATTGGGTTAAATTCATTCAATAATTAAAAGAGAAGTAATTCAGGTCAAATTTCATTGCATCGCTATATGCTCCTGTTAAATTGCATGTGCATTACGATGAAACAGCTGGACATTAAACTAAAAAAAAACTATCTTTAAAAACTTGTTTGTTTGACCTTTTAAAATGAACCGACTAAAATCTTTTTAAAACTTCCAAATAATTCATTCCGGGATTTTCTCATCCTATCAACAACTTTAATGCCTTCAATCTTTTTCAACACTGAAAATTTCCAACAAAAAAAAATTCGACCTACCTACCAATGTATTTTTCTTAACCCAAATATGGAGAAGGCAAACAAACTTCATTTTAAAAACGGCCTTACGGGAATTTTTCAGCCACCACTGGAAATCTTTAAAAAAAAATACACACTTAATTGCGAAAAGGAGATATCACACAGCCACTTGATGGAGAATAAATTTTTAATAAATAAACTACATCAAATTACACCAAGAATCTGTCTTAGTGTAAAAATAAAACAACATCCCCCTGTTCTATTGCGGAGAGTTTCTCTCAAGGAGACGTTTTTACGTCGCATTTACCTTGTTGACTTTAGACGCGTCTTTTGACGTTACGTCATAATAGACATAAGGGAGGTTTTTGCTTGGCGCGTCACATTTATAAATGTTTCTAATCATGGGCCACTATATTTTCCTTTTTTATTCAGATAAGAATTTACAAGCAATCTTTTTTAGCATGTTTCATATGACAAAGACTTATTAAGATTAGTATAAACCTAGATAATTTTTATGAAATGTACTTTTAAAACATGGTTTCTTTTTATTTAATAAATGGGATCCTAGGGATGAATGAATTTAGTCAAATTTGGTTGTTACATGAGTTGTTTTTTTTTTAAATTATCACATACACCAACATCTAAAATAATCTTTGATGAAATTAAATATTTGAATTAATAGCATGATATCAATATATTTTTTTAAATGGAAAATAAAGCAGGAAACCTTTTTACTACTACATGTAATTTAAAATTTCTCAAAATCCCCAACACAGGTAAAGTTTGACATCTGGGTATTTCACTGTGTATTAAATCACTTCCTGTGTATAGGGATTAGGAGACAGATGGCCACAGGTAGACTGCTAGCCCCCAAGGCATTCACACCTGTACAGAATAAGCCCCTCCCTCACCTGGAATTTACCACCCGGTAAAAAATCTTTGCCTTTAAGAAAAAAAAGTCTTTTAATGTCTAAATAATTACTCTGATTTTTTGTTATATCAATAAAGTAATTAACAAGTGTTTTTCTAAAGACAACATGATGTACTTTTTTCATCTTGAGTAAATGTTAAAGACATTTTTAGAGTATTTTTTAGAAACAAATATTTAGGTAATTGTTCAAAACAAACATTTTCTTCCTTTTTGGCATTATATTTAAACGTGCATTGTTTCATGTAATATTGTGTCATAATAACATAATGGTTTTCTTTCTACAGTCATCAACATTGAAGGTATGTTTTGTTTCTGGACCATCTATAATCAATTCTCTATCTGCTCTTCCTTTGGAAATACACAAACAATCAACCAACATAGAAACAAACAAACTTTAAGGTAAAGTTTTAATGGCACACAATTGTAACTTTCATTTTTTTACTATGCATGTTTATATTTTGAAATTAATTAAATTGATAAGTAAAAGATATGATTTTGTAAATCAAGAGATCTGGTTGGTTCATGGTCATTTTAAACCAAATTGTTCTCCTTTAGAAGAAGAGCTCCATATAAAGATAAAAAAAAAATGATCAAATTTTGAAGCTAAAATGTATGACATTTTTCTTTGCCAAATGATTGTGAACACCTTAAGATAGCTTATCTAAAAACTAAGTTATACATGGCTAATTTATTAACCCCCAGCTTCCTTAATAGCATAGTTGGTAAAGATAGAAAGTTTTATCCCCAAGTGCTGATGGAATCTAAAATTTTCATTGAATATTTACATTTTACTACAGGGAAAGAATACTATAATGTGGCCTATCAGGATGAACAGTGAATAAATCTCATTGACTCTCATGACTATGTCTAGAGGCTGTAACCTTATAGCTAATGTAACATGATCTGATTGCATGGAATTAGAATTTCTTGGTGTTTCTATTACCCAAAATCTTCTTATGAGTGCATGTGGACCTTCTGTTGTTTTAATATACCTTGAAACATGACACTTTATTCATTAAAGGTACTTTCAGTATCATTTGTATCATTTCTATGAGCTTTTATTCTTTCTATTCATAATCTAGTAATTAATTCCACCATTATATCTCCTTTTACCTCATTAATATGTACAGCTCAACAAACTTTTTAAGATCACATGGTTTTTCGCACAAATTAAGGTCACATTGATATGATATAATATTGTGTATCGAGACAACAAAATACATTCTAAAAGTATTTTGTTTACATTATTTGAGTTTTATTTCATTTACTGAAACAAAATTCACACAAATCAATTGGTAGAACTTTGTTATATTCATGCCTGAAAAATAACAACTATTCTCATTTGAATTTTTCTAGTTTCTTTTCAATTGTAACTGTCTTTTTATTCGTTCTTTTGAAATCAATAACGTTAGCTCTTGGCAGAAACGTAGACATAGGTACAATACAGCTACTGTAACTTGTATTTTCTGTACATTTTGACTCTCTAACTCGGGATGGTAATAGTATTTTTCATCCGTTTGACTGCTTTCTATGTTAATAAGGTGGGATTTTTAAGAGACAACTTCTAAAATCTAGAATCACGAAAGATTCATCCCACTGCAAAAGTTTAACCTTTTAAATCGTAAATGCAGGAGAATTTTTCTTTTCATCGAAGGAATTTACTATTCAAAAAAATAAACAATGCTTCATTATCCAACCTTTTAGTGTGGTTTCCTTTTGCAATATTATCGCTTTTCGGCGCTACATTTCGACAAAACCAAGAGGAGTTTGGTGAATGAGCAAAGATTGTTTAAAAATACTCACCTTTGAGAAGAAAATTTAAAAATTACAACTACATGGGATCAAGGAAAGCTCGTTTTATACAATTTGTAAAAACCTATGGTAGTATCGTATAGTCGAAACATCCTACCATTTATTTATAAATTTTCCTTTAAAACATCCACTTTGGAAACTTAAGATAATGATTTTAAAAGATATTTATGCTTGACATTATACATGTAATATAATATAATTGTACTGCAGTTAGATAATGGTAATTTTTATTACGACATTGTGACTTTAATTTGTGCGAAAAACCATGTGAGCTTTAAAAGTTTGTTGAGCTGTATGCTTCCAAAATCTTAGATCTGTCTGTATATTGTCTTCAGAGTGCATATAACAATCGTGACCAAAAGTCATTTTAACAAGGTCAAAGTCACAGCAAATGGAAGTGAGAACATTTTTTTTTATCAGAATACACAATTTTGTAATGAACAAACACTGAAAATTCACTCTCATATATAGGCTTAGTATCCTCCAAGAGTTCAGTTTGGACTTCCTTCATTAATCCTTGTCTCTTCACCTCTATGAGGTTAAAATCCTATATCTATAACACTTTTTTTAACAACTGTTTTCTCTCTTATCATCTTTAAAATGAACTTCCTCTCCAGTCAAAGCTCTTACAGGGTAATCCAGGTAATTCTTACCCTCTTTTAGTAATTTATGGTTATATTCTTCATAGGCTTCTTCTGCAATCAAGGGTCTGTCTATGTAATCTCTGACATCACAAGGCTCATCCTTTTTGGGCATAATTGGCTATATTCTTCATGAGAAATGATCTCAATAGCGTCATCTCTTTTTATTTTAATTGGTACACCTCTGTCTACATCATTCTATGTAAGAACTCTCTTACCAAACGGAATTTTACTCATTCCTTTACTCTTTTCTTTACTGGAGGTGTTACCCATACTTTTGAAAAGTCAAAATCTGATGTTACACCTTGTATTTATAACCCTTTTTTTGTCTATGTTTAAAATTCTATTAATCTTATATTGCTTATCAATTTTTCTCTCTCTCTTCAACTAAGATTTTCTTCCTCCAAGGATTCTCAAAGGGGAACTCAGTAAATTATGCACAGACTAACAGAATACAGTATATCCTCTCCTAGAACACTGATACAAGAAAATAAAACAGGAGATGGATGGAGGACTCAAGAAGCACATGAATAAATATGATTCCAAACTAAGTCAATCATGATGATCATGAATTGTGGTTCACAGGATAAGAGAGAAAGGACCCAGGATTGTGCATTTTTCTAGATTCTCTCCCATTCATATCCTTCATATGCTGGCATACAAAACAATAGATGAATTGTAGTCATTAAACAGACTGAAGTCTTATCAAAGAATTGATATTAAGATTTTCTGATAGTATGAGATCTTCAAAAAAACTAATTCCCACAGATTTCAAATA
>NW_026937422.1:0-78930 GCF_032062105.1 Saccostrea cuccullata | reverse complement strand
GCTCTGAATCTTTTTCTTAACGTTATAAATTTAAAAGGAAAAATTAAGCACTAGGCCTATACCTAATGACAGATGATACAAACAAACTTTTGTCAAAGAATTTGAAAATAACAACATGTGCCATGTTTAAATGAGTAAAAGGAATAACTGTCACCACGTAGTTTTTAATTTTTTTATTCAAATTTGCACAAAAATGGAATTTAAAGTGAAAAATATTTGTATAGATTAATAAGGATGGTTCATAAGGGCAGACTTTTGAACACCACAGAAGGTTTACAATCTCTTTATATTCTATAAATTTATTATTTGCATCATTTGCAATTAAATTATGCCAAAAAAATATACTAGTTTACCAATCCAGCCATCCATTTTTTGTTTGTATCATCTGTCCTTAAAGGAATCACAACATTCAACATTGATTACCCCCAAACAACCATCTTTACTTTTAAGGTCTTCTTTCTCCCTCCATCCTGATTATCAGTATGCAGATTCAACCCTAGGTGCTCTCAACAACTTACATTAAACAAGAGAGATATTGTGCATGCTATCGATTTCAAGAAGTACTTTAAGAAAAATCAACAGGGAAGGTCCACATGTAATAGACAAAGACATATAAATGGTGTATAGAGTCGATGCCCTCTTTGATATAAAAGCCATGAGATATTAAAACAAAAGAGCTCTTTGGTCACAATAAAGAGATTGAAAATATAGTTTTTGATTGAAAGACGATATTTTTTCGCAAAGTCGTAATAATACGTACGCAGATTGTACTATTATATTTAATGCCACGCTAAATTGTAATTGAGAGCTGTCCACGTCTTTACCAGACCGAATGATATGAACCAATGACAAGGAAAAGTTTTTTCTAAGAGTTTATTTCAAAGTAGGGAATTTAGTAGAGATTACAAATGATGATCGTAAAGTGGTTAGAAAGACAGTGGACACCGATCGCAAAGTGGCTCGTGATCGTATAGTGTCTCTCCCTCCTAGAATGTTGCTCCGAAGAGCCCCGCTCTGAGAAGTGCGGCCCAGATGAGAGCAAGTTAGACTGTCATTTTTATAATGCACAATGCATAATATTCATTTACATATGAAACAAACAAATCAGATTCAAGTAAACAAGTTATACAATAAATAGGGACTAAATCCTGGAACTTTATAAATGAATCATAATTTAAACATAAGCTTTATTTCAGTGTCCTGGTATTGTGCAAAAGTTAATATAATGTTAAAGAAAGATTTAGCAATGTTCTGTTACTGTTCCTGTATCGATGTCCGAAGATAGATAAACATCCTGGTAGGAACACTGTCCTTAATCCGATTTCCAGGTTTGTTTATTCTTACGGAAAAGTATTGCACTTTCATATCCCGATTGGATTATAGGTCAGTGCACTCTATCATTAGTACATTTTAATTAGCTCATTTTTATGATTAAAATAATTGTCTCAAACCCTACAGGTTTACAATGATCAACGTTTAAATGTTAAAATTTGGCACTATTGGGTTGTAAAATAGGGGCACTGAATTTCTGGTTCATCTGATATGACATGTTCTTTCGTACAAATACAGTTCATTTTGATCTAAGATAATACTTTTTAAACATCCAATACAAATTTAAAGGTATTCGGCCATAAGAAAGGTCTAACGGACCAACAAAGCATACGGCTAAAAATTAAATCTTATAAAAGAGAGACACCCACTACATGTAATGCATTTTCGTTCGACTGTCGATTTTTTTAAGACAAGCTTTATTTTAAAATTTCGATAAAAATGAAAACAGGGCGATGGTAATAATTCGTTTATTTTGCTTTCCGATGTTATTCTTTTTCACAAATTTATCATGGAATGTAAAAAGTACTTTTTACGAGTGATTGAACGAGGTACATGTAGCTTGTATGATGATATGTTGCCTTTCTGCATCATAAACAATACAAATAAAAACAATACTTATTTGTATGAATCAGAAAGAGAAGAAAGGTTTCATGCATCATCTGTGGCCTTTCTTTTTTTTTTTAAATAACATTTGATAGAATTTTTTTGTTTCCATTTGAAAGATATGTCGCATTTCCACATCAGAAAAAGGATTTAGGTTAAACTTTTTGGTTAAGCAACTCTTCCTATTTACATGATTAAATTCGATATAACTTTCACAGAACTTCATTTACAGCCGAAAAATTAACTTTGCCATTATAATCATTTCGTAGAGCGGGAGTCTCATTTTGTGAGCTCAATGCTGTTTATACTTATTGTACTTATAATTTTCTTTTGAATACACATACAGAAAAACTTGCTGAATTTTAAAGTTAATACACAGTATTAATGCACAGTGTTAATACAGAGAAATGAAAAATATCAAGACTTTAATATCCTGTTGCCTGTACTTTGGATGAGACCAAAATACTGAAATCCAGTTTCGGAGCAAGCGTGACCTATAAAAGAAATCATACTCAAAGTGTTCCAAAAGAGAAGCGTTCAACAATTCAATAAATATAATGAACCAGGTGTAAAATGCTGAGTTATAAAAATATTACATCTGAACACAAACATTTGATTTTTTCGAAGTGGGGATAAAGGATGTTGTCCTTGTTTTTATTTTTCTTTACTATATATACTTAATATTACCTGATTGTTGGTAAGGAATAAAAAGTACATCAAACCTTTTAAGTTAGAAGAATCACATTCAAACAAATCTTAAATTTCACAGACAAACAAAGAGATATAATTTTTTTTAATTTTCGTTTCTTCGTCACAAACAATATATTCACAGAATAAATGAAATTCCCATTTAGATGTATTTTCAAATCTTAGGGAAAAAGCTAAGTTCACGAAGTGCAAAAATCCGCCTAGTCAGCAATATAAGCGAAACTTGCTGAAATTATACTCGAAGATTTGTATGTTGTAATACATTTTAATTTTTAAGAATATCTTTTCTGGTTTTCTTTTTACAGCCGTTTCAATTTAGCATTGTTTTCTTAATCAATGCTGTCACGTCATTACGTTGACGTTATATGCTTCAACACCGTGACGTTGACGTTTTGTATAAAAATAACACATAAACGTTTGTGGAATAAAATTCAACAATATAGGCCATCCTTCAAAATTTTAAAATTTCAGGACAATCTTTCTATGATTTTTTTAAAGAAGTTCTGAATTTTTTTTTTTTAAAGTTATCTGTAATTCAAAGAAATGAGAACTATTTGTTATATATTTATAAATAATGATTGAGTGGAAAAAACGTGGATACATGCAACACCTTTTAAATGAAAAAAAGGGGCAGATTAAGTTGAACACCAACACAAAGTGTTAATCTATCATATCTGAGTAAAACTGAATTTTTTGTAGTAAAATATATACTATGGTAGTCATGGAGGAAACGGATTTTAATATTCTTAAATTAGTTATTATATGGTCCTACGGCACACACACTTTAAAAATAGAGATTTTGACAAAGAATAGACAAGTGTTCTTTAATAACGAAAGCATAAAAAAAATGCTTAATTAAAAATGAATATGTTTGTTGTTAAATCATCATTTATTATATTGTCATTTAAAGATTTCGCTGCATTCCTTAATTTATGACATTTCCTGAACATTTGATACGTACCCAGTTTTTACATGTAATACACGAAAAATAGTGACAATTGACGGTTATCTTACGCACACAGAGCAGTATATATACATATACATCTGTATATTTAGGAAAGAAACCACAATATTGTAGACTTTTAAACAAAATTGATGCAAAGCCGGCGCACGTAGCATCGTCTTTGAAAGAGGGGGGGGGGGGGGGAGGCCAGAGAATTTTTTTCACTTACCTGTAAATTAAAGTTGACAAGCAAATAAAAAAAAGAAAAAGAAAAAAAAGTACTAAAACTCGAAAATCCTATTTCGTGGGGGAGGGGTGGGGCAACTTTTTTCAATGTCAACTTTCTTTCACTACCAATTGTTTTTCAAACAATACTACATTTCCCTGATATCATTTTACTATGGTAAGAAGTGAGGGGGGGGGGGGGGCACCTTTCAATAAACATTTTCAATAGCAAAGGTAATGTTGGCAAAAAAGTGCCCCCACCCCTTTATTGCTACGTGCCTGCAAAGCATCAAATTGGCCGCAAAAATTAGCTTTTTCGTTAAAAAAAAAGAACAAAACGAAAACACAAGATTTCCAAAGTATTAAAATTATAAGAGTTAAAAAACAAGATAACCACCATATTCGCTAGCTACGGGTTTGAGAAGATGGTTAAACGGACATAGCACGTAAACCAATCATTTATTGTAAATTACTTAATTGAAATAAATCCACCATTGAACGATAAAAATGTTATATAATCAAAATGAAAAATTCTATCAAACTTCTCTCAGTACCACTTTTTATTTTAAAAATCTACACTTCATCTTCTTTGAATACACTGCAACATGTGCGTGTTGAAATGGGGGGGGGCTTTTTTAAAAAAAATAATATTTCAATATTTACTGATAATATAACTTATCAATATTCTCATAACTGAATAAAATCAAAATTTATATTTATTGAAAAACTAGAGGATTTTAGCATTTTACTTAGCATGCCTAGCTTTCGACAAAGGGATTAGCTAAAAAAAAAACTAACGCACGAGGATTAGGATGACTAGCTATCGACGAAGAGATTAGCTCAAAAACTAACGCACGAGGATTAGCTGATTCACAGCGATTTCTATGGAATTGTTCAGATCTAATCACTTAATATTATATAGGGGAAATTCAGTAGAGGTATAATAAACGAAACTAACTTCACGTGCTAATATGATGAATCTTTGTCATGTGACAAAGCCGATGTTCTTTCAAAATATATGCGGGGTGAAAAAAAATCGTTGTGTCTTTTGAAACTAATTTATCTAGGACTTCTTTTCAGAAAACCTATTACAGTATATGAGACATTTCGGCACTGTAATTCATATCCTGACAACATGTCAAGCAACATATTACCTTAGCATACCCCCCCCCCCCACCCCACCCCCCGGATACCATGTTGAATGAATCAGAGACAAACGCCTTATCTATGATGTTATATTCTATACGTTATTTCAAGAAAACAAAAATGACAGACAGGTAAAATTTCCAGTTTAATCCGTTTATGATACATGTAATACAATTGGTACATACCAGTATAATGAATTAATCCAATGACCAAGTCACGAAACATCAGTAATGTTCTTAATTTTTTATAATACCGATTTTTAAAAATAAATGAAAATGCAATTCAATTATTAATATCTTTTTAAATATTACTGTATCCCTGTAGTATCTTTATTGGCATATTCATTGCATATATCATTGTCTTATAAACAAGTACTAAAGTTATCTGCATTGTTATTTGTCACACATCAGTAATGATTTGTCATACGTCATTTAATACAGTGATATTGTGGGGATCCAAACACCCCCCCCCCCCCCCATTACCTTCAGGCTAATTTTTTTGTTAGAAGACCTCACTCTCTCTTAGCTTCTAGATAATTTTATGTCCAGGCTCAATCTCCTATAAGAATGTACTCTACTATATACTGACTTGCTAATCTCGGCTGCCCTCTTACTCTTAGACCTGAAGTTGAACAGGTTACATTTGAGAGGAATAACTCAAAATAAAAAGAGATAAACAAGTATCCTCCCCTTGACTTTTTTTTCATGTGGCATGAAGGCGAGACTGGAATTACCTGCAACCATAATGAGCTGTCACTATCTCGGTACATGTAGTAAGTTATTCGTTTTTACAATGTACATTGTATTAGTCTAATAAAGGCCCATCACAAAAATTACACACGATCAAAAATCAATATATTTAATTTTTCGCAAATTGTTTATTTCAATAGATCAATTTGATTTTTCAACTCGAATTTTCTAGGTTCAAGACTTTGTTACATATGTTATAAACTCTCGGATCGGAAAATATTTTTAATAATAAACTTTTTAAAATTAAGCAGTCTTCTTGAAATGCAAACAGCAGTTTCTGAAATGCATGTTGGTTTCGGATAGGGCCTGTTGCTTTGTGCGCTTGTATCTTGACTCAGCCAAACGTAAATCATTTTTTTTTATCATTTATGAAGCCAGTCGATGCAGACTTCTCGACATACACAATTTGTGTTTTGTAAAGGGGTAAAGCAATAATTTTTCAGTTTATATATACATCCTGGTAGTTGCTACCGATGCAATTAATTATGTTAAAAATATATTCTAGGACTATTTCCGACTTGGTGACAATAAAGTTTCTCGGGTGATCTCCCTTTGATTACATAGTGATCATGGAGACGAGATCGGGAGATAAAACATCAATACATTGTTTGTAAAATAAATAAGATTTTGGGGAAACAGTATCCATTTTTTAAAAATATTTCAGCAGAATCAATGATAATGTAAACCTAGATCAGCAGTGCTTGACTAAAAAGTCTTGGGTTAGGAATGAGTCACCATTATTGCATATTCAGGCAGTCATGCTTATAGAGACTCCGAGAGATTTTCGTACTTTTTTTGCACCACAACAGAAAATAACTTATAATAAATGGTATTTTTGCATTTAAAAACTAATTAAAATTTACAAAAGCAACATATAATCTTGTTTCTTTTTAATTAATTTGGGTAAACCCCCATTATTTCCACTTTGGTGGTCGTTGCGAAGAGATTTGAATCGAACGAAAATTAAATATTTCGATGTGGCCACACCCCTCGAACAAAATAAAATAACACTCTATTTGTGCATTTTTTAATTTTCTTTTTAATGGTTTGAATATTATTTTGTTCAGAAGGTGTGGCCACAGCAAAAATTTGAATCAAAGACGAAAAAATGCTAAATTTTGATAAAAAGTGGCAAAGTTCACGTGTTTAGACGTTTTCTGCACAAATATGACGTCATCAAATGAAAATTTTGGCGTAAACTATTCAAGTTTGATACCTAAGGATAATATTTCCGTAAACAATTTTCTTCTTCCCCTCACTTTATTTTTCCTAAAATCATTAGGCCGATTTAGCACATTCGTGGATTTAGCTCTTTCATGAAAACATATGTATATTATTGTTATTATGGTCAGATTTCAGTCTTTAATCTCCCACTATCTTAAATTTTAGTCCTAGAATTTTCTACGACCAGAGAAAATTTATTGCTTTTAAAAAATACAATATTCAACCAATAAAGTACAAATCAACCGTAGGGTAGGGTGGTGCACTAAATTAAAATTTTGGATGGTTTAGTCACTCCACCCTATAAACAGGGGTGCCTTGTAGCAGTAGACATGAAAAAGATCCTTCATAGCTCAATGGCCATGAATGCTGGGTATATATTGTTTCATGTTTGAAGTAACTCGTCACAGTAGTCACAGTACACGTATAGTGCTGATCCACTGATTTTAAAATTACAGAAATTTTCAATGAAAGGAAAAAAAATGTCGTCAAATTTTCAATCTAATCAGTGAAAATTAAAACAGGGCGTTTCTTAAATTTTTCAATACCATATACATGTAATCTGGACATTTCTTTAATAATCCTGCGATGTGAACGTTTGTTCTTTTTTTACTTTAGATACTGAATTTTCTTAATGCTCCCACTATCATACTCAGCAACAAACAACATGTCATTTTTGTCCACAAATATTCCACACGGAGTCTTCACATCACAGTTGTCTATGAAACGAAGGAACTGTCCATCCCGGTCAAGGATATGGATGCAATGATTTGAGAGATCTGCTGTTAAGATTTGACTCTGACTGTCTGTTGCTATTCCTTGTGGTTGGAACGGTTTATCTTTCGAAGTAGAAGCATGTCCAGTGTATCTAAATCGCAGTTTTCCAGTTTGATTAACCACTACTACGGCCTGAGCTTCCCAGTCAGCCACACAGATGTCCAGGTTTCTGTTCTCAATGATGTACTTAACTTTGTACCTTCCTGAATATAAAGGTTTACCCTCGTCATCGAACTGGATCGTCTGTTTTTCTGTGGATCCTGAATATCGGACAACCTTAGATTGTGTTTCGTCATCACTGGACATGGTAACAAGGAGATCACCAGAGCAGGTGACACACAGACTAAAAGGTTTCCATCCCTGAAATTTGACTATTTCTTCTATCTCTTCATTCTTTACTTTATTTACTGTTTTTGCTTTCCTGCCAGAATACAGAAGGTCTCCATTTCTGCTGAATGCTATATCGTATGGCACAGATTTAGTTTTGATTGTTTTGATTACTGACCAATGAATACAGAAGCATTTCAATTCTCTGATATCATATGCACATGTCCAGATTTCTTTGTCACCGTTACAATTAACACTACGGAGGTATTTTTACCCAGTAATAATAGTGGTAATCAGTTTCGGAACGTCCATCATTTCTACTTTGCCGGCGTCTTTTGCAATGTCATCTTTTTTTGAGCTGCAGACATCAGAAAGAGTTGAAATGGCATGCCCTTTATGTGTATCAGACGTTGTTGTACATAAGGAACAAACAGAGATTTTGCAATCTTTACAATAAATTTCACAGCTCTCTGTTGGATGCTTTGCACATTTAGGATAAATCAACCTTGATTTCTTCTTTTGAAATGGGACGACTTTATGTTTATCGTAGTCATCAGAAATATGTTTTCCTACACAAGGGATGCATAGATGAACATGGCACACGTCACAGTACTTCTGTACTAAAGCGTCCTTGCAAAGGTCACATCGGATGACATCTTTGGCACTGCTGCTTGGATCCATGTCAAATCTGAAATTTAAATGAATTATTAGCTTTCCAGAGGAGAAGATTTCTTCATGAAATGTAATGCATCTGTGTGTAAATTGTTTAGAAAAATGGACGTTAATTAGTTTTCCTTTTTCACGGCATTGACTATGCAAAATATTTAATGAGTGGTCACATTAATTATTACTTTGAATTCCATTGCAAATTCTTGTTCGAAATATTAATACTGCTTGTCGCGAAAAACATACATTACTATTTTTTCTAAAGTTTAAAATTAAAAATTACTTAAGTGATACTTAATAATAAAAAGAAAAAAATGATATAATAAAAAGAAAAAAATGAAAGTTCTTATTTATTGATCGAGTTAATACTTTAATAATGTATCCTATCCCAAATAAACTTATTATACATGCATGAAAGAACTTTTTCTCGATATAAACAGCTTAACTTTCAGTCTGATTATCAGAAGATGCATCCATTTCACCTTCTACCATGAATATACCTCTGAAATTAAATTATTTTCAAACAGACTAAACATTTTGTCATCACAATCAATAAATTATATATCATATTAAATACCTTTAAAAGAACAGTCCAAACTGGCGTTCAATGCCCAACCTGGTTGTCAAGTAAACACAGAGTTAAACTTCCTGGTCACGTGCCATTTAAAATTATCTTTCTTTGATATTGTAAATTAAAAAAAATTATTTATCTATATAATACTGAAATTATTTAGAACTACAGTGCTCCAATGATACAATTCTTTTCCCACCTATCGCAAAAAATCCCAAATCCCGATTATAATCAATATGAAAAAATTGGTAATAATAACACCCACTCCCCAATACCGTTAAAACATTTAATGACAAAACTGTGTAAGGGAACAATTATACATCCCGTTAAAGGAATTTTCAATGTGTTCAATGCTACTTTAGATTAATCGATCAATGCATTGATTATCACATCATTTGACCAGATTTGTTGATCTGACAGCACCCCTAAATAATCCCATAATTATTCTGTAGTAATCACGTATTTAGCAAAAAATATTTTAAGATAATAATAATGCATAGATAACAGGCATAATTACACTTGATAGCATGTACTAAACTGTCTTTTAGATAGGTATGTATTTTTACTTGAGTTTTTAGATCTTTACAATAGTAGTGGCCTTTTCACATTTCTTTCCATGTAAAAAAAAATGAGTTTTATGAAATGAGTCAATATATGAAATTGTTGTTTCATAAGAAATTTAATAAGAAATTCCTGATTTATTGTTATGCTATAGTATGCAAGAATTTTATGCACGAGCCTAACTCTTTAAGATATATTGTAAATTAGTTCAAATTGTACTATGACAACAAGCATAGGCATAACCTTGAAATGTTTATTTAAGTTTTCGATGCATTCAGTATGTTCTTTTTTGTTTACTTTTATAGATACATAAATGTTTATTTTATTATTCTGACCATTTTTTTTATCAAAATGCTATTTTTACTATAACAAAAATACATATTATGTACGACAATCAATTATAATATCACCTCACACACACTTTCATAATTTTAACCAAGTAAATTTGGTTTTAGTTCTGTTTGAAGAATAATATCAATTCCTTTATAAATAATACCATGCACTTGTTAAAAACATGTGTTTTGTTTATGTATATTACTTAGAACTTTGGCGATTTCTTATTTGCAGTGTATCTAACAAAATATGTCTTACATAATATGTTTGCTTTTAGTGTTTCAGGGCCTTTGTTTCTTTTTTTTTTCTCATTTATCTCTTGGAAAAGTCATCAACACAAACATAAAGTCAATTTCAAAAAAGATTGGGTTTCAGAATTGGGAAACTGGCAAGAGTTCTTCCTGAATGAAATTGTCAGAATGTTGCTCCGTAGTGAACACGTACATCTACAGGGATTTCTTGACATCCATCTAGGACAGCTTTTCATTAATTTCAAATGTTAATAATCATTTTCAAATTTTGTAATTTGAACATGTGCATTTCTGGTAATGCAGAAGTGAGGAGTTTCTTTGTATGTTGATTAACGTTCCCCTCGATAATTTTTCACTCATATGGAGACGCCATCACGTGCCGGTGGAGGGCTACAAATTTTGTCCTTTACTCGTTACATGCGACCATTGAGCAGATAGGGATCTTTTTCGTGCCAGCATATACTATGACACTGGACGCGGTTTATACTGTCTTATCCGAAGGACCAGTCTCTTGTTCCTCAGTGGGATTCGAACCCATGACGTAAGGATCAACTCCTTACTTCGCGATTCTAGAGCAAGAAAAAAACTTCAAACAATACAAATATATGAACAGGGCATAAATAAGTGTCACTGGGTCTTTTGTAGGATATAAATATAACTCCAACACTGGATTCGGCACAAAAAGTATTTATTTACAAGCTTATAACAATAAACCTACAAAGTATAAATCAAACACACTCTCACAACACAATACACAAAAGACAAATACTTTACATTTAAGGTCAGACATTAACAACACATAGATACATTATATGATTGTTCTTGTTGGGATTAATTAGTAAAAGTAAAAAATAAATGACTGCCGTCATGAGAAAAGGGCCCTTATCTTTTGACGTCACAATGCTCAGAAAACGACGTCAAAGTCGCGGTATTGTAAACACGGATGTAATTTTTGTTGACTGCATTTTGTAAACAAGAAATAAAATTAAATTTCAAAGCGTAAGAAAAATTTGAAACTTGAATGGACCGTTTTTAATTGGTATATGATATATTTACAATTTAGTACGTAAATTCATTCATAATTTTGTTAAAGTATTTACCTTGAAGTAGATATACGGGGCATTGGACATGCATGTTGCTTGCTATGAAACAGTGATCAAAACGATGTCTATGCATGACTAAATTAAAGATGCTGCATATTTGTTTTCTAAGCAATTTACAAATGCTTAATTGAATTTTGAATTCATGTTAAGAAGTCTTAATATTAAAAGGTATATTTCATATACATTTATATTTTTTTTTCAGAGAGAGAGAGATCTATGCATATATAGTAATTACCGTTCTTATAAGCACTACTTTTTTTCTGAAAAATATATACCATAATTTAAAACGTATTCGGCCATTTTAATTTCAATCCATAGTTTATCATACTGATATGCCCCGATAACCAGCCTTCGGTGAAATGTCGATTTTAAAATGTGTGTAAAAAAAGGGGGAGAGGGAGGCGAGCCAAAAAATCTCCGAACAAAAAGACCGGTAAAAGTTAAAACATAATCCCTCTTTGATTGAATAAAGATACTGGTAACATGGGAGATCCAAACCTTTTACATAAACAATATAATTTTTTTGCTAAATTAACAGTAATAGAATATGCCAAGGGAAAAAATTTGGATGATAGGGATGCCACGAAAATTTTGCCAAAATAAATTTTGTTTCAAAAACTAATTTAAAATGATCAAATAAATACATTCAAAGGAATTGTATGGTAGAAATTACCATTGTTTCAAATTTCTGAAATTGTTCAGATGAAATGAATGAATGAAATCCCACTGGAACCTATATTGCAATATATTAAGAAATTGAATACAGCTATTGTAGACTTTTCCCAAAAGCATTATACCCAGTGTTGAAGAAATTAACAATATATTACATCGACAGTGATATTATGGATGAGGATTTTTATAAACCAAAAGGGGAAAAAAACTATAGCTCAGCAAAGTTTTCTAAGCACGAATTTCTGGATAACATCAAATACATCACTGAAAGAGCAAAAAGTATTTGACAAATTGTTATGGGTGTAATTTCCAAAAGTTATGAAAATGCTTAAAATCTTTAAAAATTTTAATGAGCGTGAAATAGATATCACTGAATATTCATGATATGAAATAAATATGTCACATTTTGCGTTGAAATCTTCAATTCTGATCATCAATACATGTATAAAAAAACCCCGCATATCTCGACATTCAATTCTTAAAGTTCCGAGATAAGACTTTATATCATAATCCTTATATGACTCTGCGGAAAGTAATTAATAAACAAACATTAATTTTTCTTCTTTTAAATAAAATATTGGCCATTACAGTCGCACGCAAGTAGCAACGGATGTTGGGGTGTACATTGAAAGTCGCCCCCCCCCCCCCACCTCCCCACACATACACACATTTTGTTGCATCATAGTCAAATTCGTGCACTTTATAGGGCAAAAGAATAAGGCACTGTATTATGGTTGACTAAGAAAATTTTAAACTGAAAGAAGACTGAACCTAACCACCCCCCCCCCCTCCCCAACGGCGAAATTGGATTCGAGTTTCGACACACACACACACTTTTTTTTTTTTGGTTGAGTAGGTTTTTTAAAGGTAGATTTATTTTTTTCCTATCTGAACCCCCTCCCCCTTTTTCAAACGAGTTGAGTGGGGACTGGCGAAGGTACGAGTCAAATGTTTTTTTTTTTTTCATTTTGATATGTTTGGTATGTTCTGAAGTAATAACTAGGGAAAATGGCTTGCCTAAATATTTTCAGCGAAAGAGTCAAATTAGAGCGGTATACTATTACTTAATTAACAGCATCGCCTCATACAAAAAGCATTAACGAATGTTGGACGTAATAGTTCATTATTGGATAAGACAATCGCATCTAAATGTGAAAAACTTCTAAGGTATCAAGTTAATTAGCCTTTGTCACGGAGGAAAATGAATAGATGACCGTTCGTGGTCGTAAAAAAAATGTTTTGCTTGTCAAGGAAAATTTGGTGGTAGTGAGTGCCCAGAACTGAAAAAAATATAGCTAACCCCCCCCCCCCCCCCCCAACTGAAATGGCTTCCTAAGGGCCTGCCGTTCTTGCGTAAAAATATATTAGTATTCATTCAGTTTCAAATAGATTTCATCAAAATTTAGAACAGCACAATTCTCATCTCTTTCATTAAGTTATACAATATTATACATAAATCATTTTTTTTAGATCATAGTTGTCCTTGTAAGAATAATACAAATTTTGTGTTTAAGTGAAACAGGGTACAGGTGCCACAAATTTAAAAAAAAAAGTTAATGTGCAGAAATATTTTCAACCGACTTAATTGTGATTTACTTCTTAAAAAAATAAGAACTTAAAAGACGGTTTCAAATTGAGGTATAAATTCAAAGAAAGTTTCAATTTAAGGTACGGTATATAAATGATTCAGATTTATTTGTCCTTTAGTAGCCTATTTACTATGTTTCTACTCCATAACTAAGACAGGCGAAGAAAATGAATTGTATAATCAATGGAAACTTAGAGCTTTAAACGTTTTAAATAAACTATTCAAAAACGATTGATTGTATATTGTTTAACGTCCCTCTCGAGAATTTTTCACTCATATGGAGACGCCAACACTTGCCGGTGGAGAGCTGCAAATGTTGTCCTATACTCGGCACTTAGGGCCATTGAGCAGGGAGGGATCTTTTTCGTGCCAGCACCTACTGCGACACGGGACCTCGGTTTATACGGTCTCATCCGAAGGACCTGTCTCCACGTCCCACAGTGGGATTCGAACCCGCGACGTAAGGATTGACTCCTTACTTCCTTGCATGGAATAAAGAACGTATATTTTTTTCATGAATGTTTATAAAAGGAATAAACGTTTTAAAAGACAAGTTTACATATCTTGGCGTATCTAAATTTATTATTTCTCAATTGAATTCTTCGGTGATACAGAAAATACACGGTGTTTTTTTTTATCGTAACAGTTTTAGGGAATAAAGGTACGTGCGTGTGTGTTGGTGAGTGAATGCTGTCTAATAAGATTTTTTTTTAAATATCGGGATCGATGTGCTTTTTGCGAGGAGCGCCCCGATGTGCGCGCGGTGTCCTTCTGCATCGGATTTTCTCTCTCTATATATATATATTTCTTTAAATCTTTAAGTGTTACAAGTGCTTTATATATCTTTATAAATTAAATTAGATAATTTTATATTAAAATAATAATTTGTATGAATATAAACAAATACTATTTTCCTACTGATTATGTTATAAAGCGTTCCTAGATTCTATCTAGACCCCCCCCCTTTTTTCCCAAATTACCAGATCTGCTCTAAAATTAGCACGAAAATAGTAATAACATACGAAATCTCTTAAGAATAGTTAAATACTAGTCGCTTGGAATAAAAAAATTAAATACTTTCTCAAGTTTCTAACTCTCAAAATGATTGATGTTAATAACATGTAATTTCAAGATTTTTTTGAAAATTGAATTAGACGCAGGCGACGTCATTACGTTTTCACTGAGTAACGTCAAAGTTATTTTGGAGCGCCTCACTAAACTGCTCATAAAATAGGGAAAAGGTGAGATATTTTCAAAATTTATGTATATTTGCATTCAGAAAGAGTCCGGCTATCAAAATCAACCAAAAAGTCAATTTGTGAAAATTTGACCTTAAGGGCCCTTTTCTCGTGACGGCAGTCAAATTAATTTTACATAATATTATAATAAATGAAAACAGAAAGCTTACCAGGAATCCAGCTAATAAACTCCAAGTGAATCTTTGAAGAAAGAATAAATATACAGTCTTCTACCGTAAAGGCAAGGGGTAAAGAATTTGGCGGGTACAGCTGTGCTTATAAACTGAGTGCAGAAATTAAAACATGTATATTAATGAGATAAAAGCGGTCAGTCACTGGTCAGCAGTAAGGTCACATTAGGTCACCTAACTGGAAATACGTGTAAATACGAAAATATCCAATGTCACATGATCTCTCATGAAGTTGCCTGTATCGGTAACGTACATTATTGTTTATGTTTTAAAAATTATCTTTCGTGACACGATTTAAGACAAACTGAAAATTTTAAATGTTCTAAGCAATCATTTTATAATAAAGACCCTTGAGAAAGTATTTCTTTGATAATATGCCACCATTTATTTCGTAAGATTATGACATAAAAGTACGATTTTAACCATTTTAATTAACTTTCTTTAAAAACTATATGAATCGCGTGCAATAGTTCATCAGTTGAAAAAAGATATTGCGATTACGAACAAGAGTCAGGTCCAAAATAATACCAACAAGATATATGTTCTTATATTACATTTACCCCGTTGTTGATGACAGTGTTTTTGTGAATTATTAAATAAATGAACATGCATTTATTACCTAAAAGCCAGAGAAGAATTTCTTTATTTCGTAATAAGATTTTTAATCTATTTCAGAGCAAATATGAGGGTTAATGATTACCATCGTCACTACATATTATTTTTTTTAATCGGTTCATGCAATATGTTTATGTGAGGTATTGTATTCTCTTAACTTTACCACTATAAAACTCAGCAACAAAAAGATCGTCATTTTTATCCACACATAATCCATATGGATCTTTCAGATTACAGTTTTCTATAAAACTGAGGAACTGTCCACCCTGGTCTAGGATGTGGATACAGTGGTTATCACTGTCTGCTGTCAGGATCTGACTCTGACTGTCGGATGCTATCCCGTAAGGTTTAAATGGTTTACCTTTAGTAGAAGGATGTCCAGTGTATCTAAATCGGAATTTTCCAATTTCGGTGACGACTATTATAGCACGATCCCCAGAATCAGCCACACAAATATCCAGGTTTCTATTCTCAGTAATGTACTTGATTTTGTCATTTTCTGAATAAAGAGGTTGGCACTCATTATCAAACTGAATTGATTGTTTCTCTCTGGAACCTGAATAACGGACAACTTTTGATTGTTTACAATTTTCACTGTGCATTGTAATCAGTAGATCATCAGAGTAAGTTACACAAAGACTTAGAGGACCCAGCCCTGTAATCTGATCACCTCTTTTGCTTTTCCATTCTTTATTTTATTTATAGTCCTTGTCGTCCCAACGATATCAAAATACATCAGATTTCCATCACTGCTCATTGATATGTCACGTAGCAGTAAAACCGATTTTGTTTCTATTGTTTTTATCAACGATCCCTGAATTTTAAAGCATTTCATTTTACTGGAGTCACGGGCAGTTGTCCAAATTGCTTCATCACTGAGACAAGCAACACTGTTTAGTTTTTCATACGCTGTGTTAATAGTTGATATAAGTTTTGGTTCTGTAAGATGTTCTCTGATTTTCTTAAGTTTGTAGCCATTTTCTTCCATTGTTTTTTATATTGGTGTCAAAGATCCAAATGATTCATAAAGTTGTTGACTATTTATTGATTTTGGACTAAATGTTGTCAATGATACTTGAATTTTGGTAGGAAAATTCTTTGTTAGTGTTGTAATCAATGCTCATTGACACTTCATTTGATTTTCCAATTGTTATTAGGTTTAGACGTGTTTGTTCAATAAAGTACTGTTTTTATTTTATTTCATCCAAATGTGTTTCCAATATTTTTTTGTGTTGCTTTTTGTTTTACATAATTTCTCCTTTAGTTTTTTATCGACAATGTTGTTAATTGTGTTATGCCATTCTTCTCCATGATTCAACACTGCTGTTGTAAGTATCTAAAATAGCAATCTGAGATTTTAAATCACTAACTATTTCATCATAGGTTGGAAAAATACGGTTTTCTAATTCTTAGGAATCTTTTCTAATAATGCTTCTTTTTCAATAAAAGAGATCAAAGAGAGTTGAAATTGTAGGACTCTCATATATATAAGATAATGTTGTACATAAGGAACACATTGAGTAGTTGCATTCTTTGCAATAGAATTCACAGATTTTTGATTGATGTTTTGCGCATTTAGGATTAATCAAGGTTGAATTTCGTTGTTCGAATGGTACAACTTTATGTTTGTCATCAGAAATATGTTTTCCTGTACAAATGCGGCACAGGTTGACATGACAGAAATCACAGTACATCTCTCCTGTAGCGATCTCACAAGATAACAAAGGGTAACATCTTGGGTACTGTTGCTAGGATCCATGTTGAATCTAAAATTGAATAAGGAGCACGTATAAAAAATATCTTGTGACATCTGAACAATTTCATAAATTGTCTTTAGAAATAAAAAGTTAAAAAAAAAAACATTATCATAGTAAATTAGTAGATGACTGGGTAAATAATTACTTTGGAACTTAAATCGTTCCTATAACTCTCATCAGTAAAGTTAATATTAGTAACACTTCACATTTTCTGCGAACATTAAATTAATTTAATGTCCACAATTTATTCGTAAATTTAATTTTATTCGGAAATTTGATACCAAGTATTTTGGTTACTTTTCAAAACCGACTAAGTAACCGTGTTTGAAATGTTTAATACGTTGTACATGTTGTTTTGTTTCTGATGATAGACCCACTCTTTCAAAAAATTTCAATATTTTATTCGATTTACAAATTATGATGTTTAAACACCCTATGATATTTTAAGTGTATAAGTATTGATTCATGATTAATAAATATAAACCTGTTATAAGTATGACATTAAAAATGGCAATCAAGGGTCATAATGATACTGTACATGGACATGTATGAAGTATTAGGTCTACATTTGGCCTTATATTTCGTGTCTTACTTAAGTTATATGCTGTTTACAAAGTCCATTTTATTAGAATTAAACTGATAAAAAAAAAAGCTGATTATAGTTTGTTTGGACATAATGTAAATTTTGGCTATTTTGAAAATGTTTTATCAGAACGTTCCCAAGGAAACAAATATTTAGCATTTTATCGTCACCTGTTAAGTTTTTTTTAAGTTGCTAGGAAAATAGTTTAATTTCAATAATGTAAGATTATACAAAATTATCCTATCAGTTAATTACTTCAACTTATTTTAGATAAGTTAAACAAGAAGGATCAGTCACTAACTAAGTTTACGTCTAAGGTTTGACGCGGCGACACGAACGAGAATAGAACCCCGGCCTTCCGATCGCAAAGCAAACACTCTCACACTAGGTTACCGTGACCGGTGAAATGATAATTATATCATGAAAAATGTTATATTATTACACATTACCATAACCCTAGGTCAGTACGCAGAATACACATAATGATTATGTTTCATTTCCTACATTAAACTGGTTTCTTAACTTTAACATTAAATTTCATATTATCGATATTTGATTTTTTTCGCATTCCACCTTGAGAAGAGTGTAAGAGGAAACACCCGCTTTCAGCTTATTTGATAAAACATTTTTAAAAAAAAATCCCGTAATTAGGAGGAAGTGGTTACTTACGTCAATTTATATATAAAATCTATTTCAAACAGGAAAAAACAATAATATTCCTTAAAGACAGATGATACAAACAAACTTTTGTCGAAGAATTTGAAAATAACAACTTGGGTCATGTTTAAATGAATAAAATGAATAACTTTCACCGCGTAGTTTTTAATTTTTTATTCAGATTTGCACAAAAATGGAATTTAAAGTGAAAAATATTTGTATAGATTAATAAGGATGATTTCAGAAGGGCACAATTTTGAACATCACAGAAGGTTAACAATTTCTTTATATTCTAGAAATTTATTATTTGCATCATTTGCAAGGAAATTAGGCCAAAAAAATATATGCCAATCCAGGCATCCATTTTTTGTTTGCATCATCTGTCCTTAAGACAGATCGTAACTTTCATTTTCCTTTCTATATGAAATGGCAGTCTAGAAATGACGGATCACAGTCACATGCTAAATTCTGCAGATAATAAGGTTCATACATAGGTGATCTGGTGTTATTTAGGTATATCTGGTGTTTTATGATGATATTGTGTAATTACGTAATGGATGTTTGCTTATATACTGCTCTACAACCAGCCTCAAATGGACTGATAATTTTACATAATTATAGAATTGTATGAGGCATCTATTTTACTTAAAACATTGTTGTTTAAATCTTTAAAATTAAACTATTTTAGTTCAGGTATCAAAATTTTCCTCCTGAAACCATGTAATAAGTTGACAAATGAAGAGAGTGGGGGGTTTTAGGCAGCTAGTGAACTTGTTTCTTTCATTAATTCCATGTGCAATTGTATATTTTAGCAGGAATTTTTACAATGCTCAGGCAGTAAAGGAATTAATATTCTTTTATTCTGATTTTTTTGTTAAGTGCATCATATCATTATTACGGAGAGTAAAAATGCAAACTTTATCTAAACTTTTAGTTGGATGATAAAGTGAAAATCATAAGGTTTTAAAAGAGCAGCAATCGGCGAACAACCTCGTTTTATGACTAGATTTACATATTTCTTTTATCAAAAATGGATTTATATCCGATAACTTACAGCTACTCTTTTAAAACCAATTCAAAAATAACCGTATGGAAATTTATTTTTAAGGAAGGTAATAACTTGCTTCTTAAAGAATTTACTATTTTGTTGTAATTTTTTCTTCAACCTTTTCTCTGCACATATTACACTTTTTTACTCTATAGCTACATACTATGTTTTAAATTCTGTTAAATTTTATCACTACCATCCGATAGTATATTATTGGACCGGTGTAACGACGAAAAGTGACCCCGGTAGAATATTGTCCAGGGGGTCATTTTTCTACGTTAAAAATGACCCTAGGTCAATATTCTACGACAAGTAATGTCATTTTTCGACTGTAGAAAAACATTCCAGACCATTAATTCTACGACCGCACACACGTTGAAAAATGCCCCCCATAGAAATTTGACCCCTTGCTTTTTTATACTATAAACCCTTATATCTGTGTCTCCTGATATTTCTAATACTTTCAAATGTAAGTAGGGTGAATTTTTTATGTACTTAAAAACTTTCCAACATATATTTGATTGCATATCAAAGTGGACTTTTACGAAAAGCACTGACTTCTACAGTTGACGGTTTACTTGGACATTTAAACTTGTATCATTTAGGGAAGTACAAAATTGATAATGCATAAGAAAACCTTTCTAGGTATGGTGTTAGGTGCACTAACATGTGAAGAGCGGGAGGTTAGGGTAGGGTGGTTGTCGTTTTCTTTAAGGACAACTTATATGTGCATTTAAATAACCCGTTATTTTCGTTTATTTAAATGTTGAGCAAAATATTTCTAACATAAAAGAGCTACCATACATAGCCCTAGAGTTAAAGTAAGCGTCAATTGTAAAAGTCAGCGTTCCTCGTAAAAGTCCAACAGTAACATCACAATCAATGTATCTGGTATGGATTTATTTTTGGCTTGCAGAATTTCAAGAGTACTGTGCAATAATATATTCAAGAAGTGGTGTGAATCAGATGTGGATACTAAAAAATTCCAAAGAACTTTTAGACAATTTGGAATCACAAGATTTTGCCAAAATCAACAGCTTAAAAACTTACGACTTTTCAAGTTTATACACAACCATTCCCAGCGACAAATTAAAATCCAGGCTTTTTGATATCATTGATAGCTGAACTCGTAAATTTACTTACCCCACCTCTGTCGATTTTCCCGTGAAATCCTGGCTTACGATTGGTTGAAGTCTGTCACGTGAAGGCGGTGCATTACTTATACCCGGTCAGTTGTAATTCTATACCCGGTCGATGTATTACGTCAAAAACACAAACATGACGTCATAATAGGCACGGTGTAAGCCTGATGAAGTATTTAGCAGAGAAAACCATTTTATGAACTACAGATAAAACGTAAATGTTTCATCGGTGGGGTGAATTCGTTACTTAGTCTTTTAGTGACAGGGTATGGGATGATACCTGGTTAGTAAATTTCATACCTGACTCGGTTTCGCCTCGCCAGGTATGAAATTTACTAACCAGGTATCATCCCATACCCTGTCACTAAAAGACTATGTAACTAATATTACCTGGTCATTGGTCTTTGCAAAATTATTTTGTTAAAACACATTCTGATTCCATGCACACACAAGTACTCTGATGTTAACATCAAAAAGATGCTTGAGTTTCTGATTGACAATATCTATGTGGTATATGAAGACCAGGTTTTCCAACAATCTATTGGAATTCCCATGGGTTCCAATTGCGCTCCCTTATTAGCAGACCTGTTTTTCTATTCATATGAAACAAAATTTGTGCAAAATCTTATGCGTGAAAAGAAGAAAACACTTGCTGTGGCATTCAACTCCACATGTTGATATATCGACGACGTATTGTCAATTAACAATGGCAATTTCCATTCCTACGTCGATACGATGTATCCTGAGGAGTTTGAGATAAAGGATACTACAGAGTCTGACACTTCTGTTTCATACTTGGATATTTTACTTGATAAAACCATTAATGGTAATTTAACAACCAAGCTATATGATAAACGTGATGACTTTAACTTTTCTATCATCAACTTCTCTTACTTATGAAGCATTATACTTTTATCACCTGCATAAGGAGTTTATAAATCTCAGTTGATTCGATACGCAGGATCATCCGCTACGTATGAACAATTTCTAAAACGAGGTAAATTATTGACAAGCAAGTTGATGAAACAAGAATATCAACAGTCTCGTCTAAAGTCATCATTTCGTAAGTTCTATGGTCGATACAATGACCTTGTCAGCAAATAAAATTTATCATTGAGTCAAATGCTGACTGACGTTTTTCATACCAATTGTTAGTCCATTATTTATACACTGAACTGAGAACAGATTTTATCGTTATTTCCCGATCGTGACAAGGAGCACACGACGGGTGTGACTGGTCAGCAGGGGATGCTCACTCCTCCATGGCACCTGTTCCCGCCTCTGGTGTTTAGGAGGTCCATGTTTGCTCTGCTCCTATTTTGTATTGTTTTAAGGACTTTGATATTGATATATTTTTTTTAAGTTGTTTTATGATCTTAAAATTCGAACAGAAGACCTACTCGTTGCTTGCAACGAGATCTCATCTAGTTATTATTATTATTAGGTCTTTTCACCTTTCTGTGGAAAGACCTCTTGAAATGCTTCTGTTTATTATTATTATTAGGTCTTTCCACCTTTCTGTGGAAAGACCTATTGAAATTGTTCTTTTTATTAGGTCTTTCCAGCTTTCTCTGGAAAGACTCTTGAAATGCTTATGTTTATTAGGTCTTTCCAGCTTCCTCTGGAAAGACCTCTTGAAATGTTTATGTTTCTTATTATTATTATTTTTCCGTTATCGACTTTTGAACCGAAAGACTTATCGAAAAACTTTTTGCTTCATGACACTGGAAAACAAAAGTTATTTTGAAAAACTACCCAAGGAGTATGACCTATGACCCCTTTCGGAGTTACGACCCCTTTCGCAATAAAAGCTTGTTATCGCTACTCCTCCGAAACCATAAACCGCAGAGATTCCAAACCTTTATTAATGTTTACCACTGATTTAGTAGATTCTCCAATCAAACATTGCAAAAGGATTCGTAAACTCTTATAATGAATTACTGCCCCTGAATGTTTGCAATGTTTACGAATATCAAGTTATTTTCTTAAACGACAAGTAGTAGAGACATGGGACCAACTGCAAAAGATTCATTGACCTTTGACCTTAAAATTTAGGTCAAGTTCAAAGGTCAAGGTCATTCAAAATATGTAAAATTAAGCATTTTTTATAGCTCTTTTGTTTTTTACCAAATTGTAAATATCTTTGCATCTTTGATATGTACTCTTAAAACCATTTCAAAGATTTCATTCTTGTCCCCAAAGATTGACCCCTCTAAAAGTTAGTGCCCCTTTCAGTGTAAACCCTTGTTATCGCTACTCCTCCGAAACCATAAACCATAGAGGTGCAAAACCTTCAACAATGTCTGCGACTAATTTAGTACACTTCCCATTCTATAAGTGCGAAAGAATTCATAAACCATTTTAAGTTGATATTGACCCCGACACTTTCTCATGTTTACGAAGAACTGAAAACTTCTTTAAGACAAATTGTAAAGACATGTGGACAAAGCATGGGATCTTTAGACCTTTGACCTTGAGGATAAGGTCAAAGTCAAAGGTCAAGGTCATTGCGAAAATAAAATTGCTTATAAACGGGTTTTTTTCAGTGGGGGGGGGGGGTAAAATGACCTTAACCTTTGACCTTAACCCTAACTCAGATTTATATCAATTTTATTTAGAATTTATATTAAATCGAATGAATCTGGAAAATAGCGAATTTTTCCTATCAAAAAATTTCCACGCTCTCTGTGACACAGTTTTCTTCATGAAATGCATGTTTCAAGTTTAATTTATGCTGATAACTATTAATCTAATCCAAATAGAGATGAATATTCAATCTTACCCATGAGTTCACCAGATGGGTCAAAATGCGCCTATTTTTCATTTTATTGTAAACACAGTGCCGACACGGAAGTTCGAATGCATCATAAGCTCTGTATGATTAACTCAATTTATTCAAAGTATAAACCAACTCAAATGAATTGTTTTTACAGGAAATCGGCATTTATATTATACACCAATCGTGTTTCTCAGAACTATTCATTATTCCCGACATTGTGCCAAAAACAAATACACGTGTTTCTGTAGCGTAGATCTGAGGGTCCCGAGTTCGAATCCTACTTGAGGAGTATTTTTTTTTCATTTTTCTTCTTTTTTTTAACCCAAATGACACGGAAACACTTAAAAAGCTGGAAAGACGTGTAATTGTTCAGTGAACAATTAGTCTACTAGTTATTTTTCTTTTTTTATTATTATTATTTTTCCGCCGCATGTTTTTGAGTTTCAAGATTTATCGAAAAGGTTTAAAGACCAAAAGAATGTACTTCATCAATGATTTTCGCAGTTAACCCTGCCTATATGAACTTTGACCCCTAAAGGAGTTACGACCCCTTTCGCAATAAAAGTTTGTTATCGCTACTTCTCTGAAACTGTAAAACGTAGAGTCACAAAACGTTAACCTATGTCTACGGCTAATTTAGTAGATGCTTTAATCTGTCTTTTTGAAAGAATTCGTAAACTTCTATTATGAACTATGGCCCCAGAATGTTTGCAATGTTTATGAATGTCAAGATCTTTTCTTAAACGACAAGTCGTAGAGACATGGGACCAACTGCAAAAGATTCGTTGACCTTTAATCTTATTATTTAGGTCAAGGTCAAAGGTCAAGGTCATTCAAAATATGAAAAATTAAGCTCTTTTTATAACTCTTTTGTTCTTCACCAAATTCTAAACAGCTTTGTATCTTTAATATGTACTCTTAAAACCATTTTAAAGATTTCAGTCTTGTCCCCTAAGATTAACCCCACTAAAAGTTAGTGCCCCTTTCAGTGTTAACCCTTATCGCTACTCCTCAGAAACCGTAAACCGTAGAGGTACGAAACCTTCAACAATGTCTGCGACTGATTTAGTACACTTTTCATTCTATTAGTGCAAAAGAATTCGTAAACCATTTTAAGCAGTTTTTGACACAGACAGTTTCTCATGTTTACCAAGAACTGAAAATTTCTTAATGACAAGTCGTAAAGACATGTGGACAATGCATGAGATCTTTCAGCCTTTGACCTTGAGGAAAGGTCAAGGTCAAAAATCAAGGTCATTGGGAAAGTATTAAAATTACTTATATACGGGGGGTTTGGGGGGTAAAATGACCTTGACCTTTGACCTTGATCCTAACTCAAATTCATTTCAATTCTATTTAGATTTAATATTAATCGAATGAATCTGGAAAATAGCGAATTTCCTATCAAATAAATTTTCACGCTCTCAGTGACACAGTTTTCCTTATGAAATGCATGTTTCAAGTTTAATTTACGCTGATAACTATTAATTAAATTCAAATAGAGATGATTATTTAATCTTACCTATGAGTTCACCATGTCTGTCAAAACGAACGCACCTATATTTTCATAAATTGTAAACACAGTGCCGACACGGAAGTTGGAATGTATCATAAGCTCTGTATGATTAACTCAATTTATTCAAAGTATAATCAAACTCAAATGATTTTTTTAATGTTTTATATAGGAAATCGGCATTTGCGTTATACACTATTCATTATTCCTCTCTATGTTCCATAAAAAACAGATAAATACACGTGTTTCTGTACTATTTAACAACGCACGTGTGTCTATTTTTGTTTAAATCCATGTGCTTTAATTTCGCCTGTCAATCTGAAGGTCCCGAGTTCGAATCCGGCTGGGGGCACAAATTAATTTGGAAATCATTTTTTTTAATTCATGATACTGGACATTAAAAGTCATTTCGAAAAACAGCCCAACATATATGACCTTTGACTCCTTTCGGAGTTCTTGCCCTTTGTACAAAAAACCTTGTTATCACTACTCCTCCGAAACCGTAAACGATAGAGGTATGAAACCTTTACCAATGTCTTCTATTACTTGAGTGGACTCTGGAATCTATTCATTGCCCCTTGCGTAAAAAACCTTGTTTTCGTTATTCTTTTGATACCGTTAGTCATAGAGACGTGAAACCTTCACTAATATTTTAAGGGTCCTTAGTCACAACTGAAGACTTTATATGCAAAAGGATATGATGACTCCTTACATGTGTTATTGCCCTTGAACGTCTTTGAGCTAATCATAACACCTTATAACTTTAACACTTTATGTCAAAGAGACATGAAGTTTATTGCAATGTGACCCTTGACCTTTGTCCTTGAAGATTAGATGAAGGTCAAAGGTCAAGGTCATATAATTTATTTTTTGAATTTTTCATTTATTATCTTGAAATCACTTTTGCTATTTTTCATTGTAATTGATTTTAAAAACTTTAATATAAAACAAAATTGATATTTAAAGAAGGTGGAAAGACGTCTTATTGTTCTGTGAACAATAAGTCTCCTAGTTATTATTTTTCCGCTATGGACTTTTTTCCGAAAGACTGATCGAAAAACTTTTGTGTTCATGATACTTGAAACCAAAGGTTATTTCGAATAGCAACCCAACGTATATGACCTATGACTCCTTTTGGAGTTCTCGCCCTTTGTACGTAAAACCTTGTTATCGCTTCTCCTTCGGAACCGTAAACCGTAGAGAGATGAAACCTTCACTGAAGTCTTCAACTAATATAGTAGACTCTGGAATCTATTCATTGGGAAAGTATTCGTAGACCCGTTTAATGAGTTATTGCCCCTGAAACTATTTTGATTTTAGAAATTATCAAATTATCAAAAATTGTCAAAACGAGAAGTGATAGAGACATGGGACCAACTGCATAAGATTCATTGACCTTTGATCATGAAATTAATGCAAAGGTCAAATTTCAAGGTCATTCCAAAATTGAGAAATTAAGCTCTTTTTATATCTTTTTTGTCTTTTAACATATACAAACTGTCTTAGCATCATTAATATGTACTCTTAAAACTATTTTAAAGATTTAATTCATATCCCTTAAGATTGACGTTATTAAAAGTTATTGTCCTTTGTGCGAAAAACTTTGTTATCGCTACTACTTAGAAATCGTAAACCGTAGAGGCATGAAACCTTCACTAATGTTTTCGACTCTTTGAGTAGACTCTGGAATCTTTCATTGTGAAAGTATTCAGCGACCCCTTCGATGAGTTATAGCCCAAGAAACTTTTTGAATATTAGAAATTATTAAAAATTTTCAAAACGAGAAGCGTAGAGACATGGTATCAACTGCACAAGATTCATTGACCTTTGATCATGAAATTAATGCAAAGGTCAAAGCTCAAGGTCATTCCAAAATTGAGAAATTAAGCTCTTTTTTATATCTTTTATGTCTTTTAAAATATACAAACTGTCTTAGAATCATTAATATGTACTCTTAAAACTGTTTCAAAGATTTAATTCGTACCCCTGAAGATTGACGTTATTAAAAGTTTTAACCCATTGTGCGAAAAACCTTGTTATTGCTACTAATTAGAAACCATAAACCGCACAGACATGAAACCTTCACTAATGTTTTCGACTCCTTGAGAAGACTCTGGAATCTATTCATTGCGAAACTATTCAAAGACCCCTTCAATGAGTTATTGCCCCTGAAAGTCTTTGAATTTTACAAATAATTAAAAATGTTCAAAACGACAAGTCGTAGAGACTTGGAACCAACTGCATAAGATTTATTGACCTTTGACCTTAAAATTCATATAAAGGTCAAAGGTCAATGTCATTCCAAAAATGAGAAATTTTGCTCTTTTTACAACTCATTTGTCTTACAACATATGTCTTATGTCTATGCATCATTAATATGTACTCTTAAAACTATTTCAGAGATTTCATTCTTGTCCCATAACATCAACCCTTATAAAAGTTATTGCCCCTTGTGCGAAAAACCTTGTTATCGCTACTCCTCCAAAACTGTAAACCTCAGAGACACCAAACCTTCACTAATGTCTTAAGAGTTTTTAGCCCTAATTTCACTGTATAAGTGCGAAAGGATCTGATGACCCCTCATATGAGTTATTGCCCTTTAACTTCTTTGTACTTAATATTAAACCTTATAACATGAAAACTATAAATCGTAGACGCATGGGATCAATTGCATTGTGACCCTTAACCTTTACTTTTTTTCTCTAGGTCAAAGGTGAAGGTCATTCCAATTTTTTAAAATTTTTCATTTTTTCTATGCTTTAAGACAATCTTGGTTTCTTTTTCATGGAATCTAATTTTAAGGAGTCAGATATAAAATAAATTTGAAATTCAAAGAAGGCGGAAAGACCTCTCATTGTTCTGTGAACAATAAGTCTTCTAGTTATATTTTACTTGAGCCCATATTAAAACCCCTGTGTAATTATTTATTGAGCCCCCACAATTTTTTGTCTTGAATATGAGATTTAAACAGCACAATAATACGCATGTTAACACTAGTAAACAAAATAAAATAATTCACAATTAAGTTTAATATCAATCATACGTTTTAATAATTTTTTTTTTTTTTTTTTTTTTTTTTTTTTTTTTTTTTTTTTGCTTTCTTCTGATATAATATGTTATTTTACTTGAGGTTTTAATTTTTCTTACCGTAGTGGACTTTTTTACATTTCCTTACATGAACAAAAATGAATTGTTTTTTTTTTTTTTCAAAAAAAACTTGTTTACGCACAATTATAAAATAGCAAGTGAAAACTGTGGTAAAACAAAGATTTAAAAAAAAATTCAAACAATAGAAATATATGAATAGGGTATAAATAAGAAAATTTTAGAAGCTAAACCAGATGCCTAGGAATTGTAAGAATCCACTGTTGGCTGCTTACAACCACAGTAAGCCCTTTTTATTGATCAAGTAGACGGAGGCGAATTCAGTACAAAATATAGGCTAAATAAATAAATAAATGAAATAAAACATGCCAGGAAAGATACAACCAGTGATAGTTTATGGTTACTAATAAGATTAATATATTAATATAAGAGAAAATAATGTTTTTAAAGGAAGTTGTCTGAATATATGTAACACCATTTCACTTTTTTAAAATAATCTTTCGTGAAACAATTTTAGACAAACTTAGAATTTTAAAGCGTAGGTTCTTAACGAACATTTTAGATTAAAGACCCTTGGTGAAAAGGTATTTCTTCGATAACCTGCTGCTATTCATTTAGCAAGATTATAACATAAAAGTTCAATTTTAACCCTTTTATCTTACCTCCTTTCAAAACTAAATGAAAAACGTATGTAATAGTAAGTCAGTTGAAAAGGAATATTGAGTTTAGGAACAGGAGTCAGGTCCAAAATAATACCAACTAGATATGTGTTCTTATATTTTATTTACACCGCTGTTAATAACAGTGATTTTTGAGAATTTTTAATTAGCCAACATTTATATTAATGAAGCATGAGAAGAATTTATTTATTTCTTAATACAACTTTTAATCTATTTCAGAACAAAACTAGGGTTAATGATTCCCATCAACACTACAAATAATTTTTTTAAGGACAGATGATGCAAACAGATTTTTTCTTTGAAACGGAATTAATATCATGTCACAAGTTTAGAAAAATGGAGGGTTCTTAGAATTTTTTCTCCTAAGAACTGGAATATGAAAACATCTTGGAAAATATTAGTAATATTGCTTTGAAAAAAAAAACAAATATAGACAAATCACATTCAGTAAAGGTTTACAGATGAAAACAATTTTCATAATATGTTATCATGGTGCTAAAAGTGTAATATTAACTTAAGAAAAATATACCAGGCCAGGTAAATTGTATTAGGAAAAGCTATTTGGTAAAAATCAGCCTATGTGATATTGCTAATTTTTTGTCATTTTGATCTTCCTCTTAAAATTCACCTGGCTTGGTATATTTTTCTAAAATTTATATTACACTTTTAGCACCAAGGTGACATATTCTGAAATTTTTTTTCACCTAGCTGTAAACCTTTACTGAATGTGATTTGTCTTCACATTGTATTTGTTTTTCATTGTAATGTTACTAATATTTCCCAAGTCTATTTCATTTTCCAGTTCTTCGGAGAAAAATTCTAAGAACCATCCACTTTTCTAAACTTGTGACATGTTATTAAATCTTTTTCAAAGAAAAATATTGTTTGTATCATCTGTCCTTAAATCATCTCCTGCAATACGTTTATGAGATGTATTGTATTCTCTTAACTTTTCCACCATAAAACTCATCAACAAAGAGATCGTCATTTTTATCCACACATAACCCATATGGATCTTTCAGGTTACAATTATCTATATAACTAAGAAACTGTCCATCCTGGTCTAGAATGTGTATACAGTGGTTATCACTGTCTGCTGTCAGAATCTGACTCTGACTGTCTGTTGATATTCCACAAGGTAGAAAAGGTTCATCTTTGGTAGCAGTACGATGACCAGTGTATCTAAATCGGAGATTTCCATTGTGGTTGACCACTATCACAGCACCGGCCTTATAGTCAGCTACACAGACATCCAGGTTTCTGTTCTCAGTTATGTACTTAATGTTTTCATTTCCTGAATATAGAGTTTTACCCTCACCATCGAACTGGATGGTTTGTTTTTCTATAGAGCCTGAATAACGGACGACTTTGGATTGAGTCTTATCATCACTGTACATTGTAACAAGGAGATCACTAGAGGGGGTAACACAAAGATTGAGAGGTATCCAGCCCTGTAGTCTGATCACCTCCTCCGTTTGTCCATTTTTGACTTTATTTACCGTCCCATCTGAATCAGCGTACATTAGATCTCCGTCGCTGTTCAATGTTATATCACAGAAAAAAGAGTCTGATTTAGTTTGGATTGTATTTATAAGTAAGCCCTGAATGTTAAAGCAATAAACATCCCTGGTGTCGCCTGCACTTATCCAGATTTTTTCTTCACTGTGACAGTAAACACTGAGAAGTGTTTTATACCCAGTATTAATGGTAGTTATAAGTATTGGTTCTTTTAGCAGTTCTTTAGTAAATGCTTCCGATTTCTTGAGTCTGTAACCATTTTTATCTTTTGTGATTGATAATGGTGACAAAGATCCAATCAACTTGTAAAGCTGATCTATATTTATTGCATTCGGACTGAACCTTGGCAGTGATACCTGAATTTTGGAAGGAAGTTTGCTGAATTCTTTGATTGTAGAACTGTATTCCGTTACTTTGGACACTTTATTCGATTCTTCAATTTCTCTCAGTTCAGACTGTGTCTGTTCAATAAGATTTTGTATACTTTTAATTTCATTTAAATGTGCTTTCAGGATGCCCTTGTGTCTTAATTTAATGTCATCAATTTCTGCTATCATATTGTCAACTATTCTTTTAATTTCTCTTTGCCATTCTTCACCCTGATTCGACACTGCCTTCAGTAGTTTTTCATATTTTCCATCCAAGTTAGCTATCTGAGTTTCTAATTCAGTAGCTATTTCTTCATAGGTTGGAGAAATAATATTTTCTAATTCCTCAGTATCTTTTGCAATTACGTCTCTTTTTGAGCTATAGAGATCAAAAAGAATTGTTAATGTATGTCCCTTATGTGTATTAGATAGTGTTGTACATAAAGAACACACAGATGTGTTGCATTCTTTGCAATGAAATTCACATCCTTTTGTTTGATGGTTTGAGCATTTTGGATAAATCAAAGTTGATTTTCTATGTTCAATAGGAACAACTTTATGTTTGTCATAGTCATCAGAAATATGTTTTCCTACACAAGAGATGCACAGATTGACATGACAGAAATCACAGTAATTCGTCGCTATCTCTTTATCGCAAATGTCACAACGGATTACATCTTGGGCACTGGTCCTTGGATCCATATTGAATCTAAAATGTGAATGACAAACTAGTGTTACAGAAGGATGATTTTCTTTATATATTTTTTTTCTAAAGAAAGATATATAATCATCGGTAAATCTTTCTCATCCAAAGAGATTAAATATAATTGTTTATTAAATCCATTAATAATTTATTCAATTATAATGAGTCATATTGTTTCCAATCCTAATACCATTAGTCCTATTCTCATTTATTTCCTAAAAAATGATAAGCGAAGAATTATTTGCTGATACTTTGAATCGTATTGATTTTCTTTTAAAACGAAAGTGGGTTTGAATATATACGCATTAATTAATCAGATCATTTTTTTTTTCTTTTTCAGAAAAAGTTGGTCATTCCATTACATAACAGATCGAATCTTTTTTTTTCGGAGTATAACACTTTTATTTATCAATGATAGCCTAAGTGGGTCAGAAGTAAAAAGAGCGTATTATTATTAAATTGATATTGCCCTACAGAGCCCAGACACAGTTAGGCTATTCAAAGTACGTCAAATAGTACGTCAAATTTCACATCTATCATGTACTTACCTCTAAATTCAAGCTATTTTAATCAGGCAAAGCTATCTCCTAATAATGATAAAATACAATTAACTTTAGTTTTCATTTCTTTTCTGGAAATAGCAATGCAAAATGGCTGATCTTATCACGAGCTGTTTGTGTGTAAATATCATGGTCTGGTGTCAGTAAGAGTTATCTATCTTCATAGTGTAAACTAAGAATACTAAAATGATTAATTTTAACAAGATGTTACTTCACTTAAGCACTACTTTTTAGACATAAATAATGTGCCTCATAAAATTAGGTCTAATTCTTAAAAACTTGATTCAGGTAAATAGAGACTGACAATAAATTGGACTTTGGAGACTTTTCGATTTAGTAAATACATTATTATCTTAATCCACATCTTACAGCGAGCTCCATTGTTTGATTTTATCACATTCTTATTCTTCCAGCCATAAAACAAAAATCTGTGTCACTAACTGCAGCTCTAATTATTATCTCTTATTAACCCGAGGGGCAAAAAGCCACATGGCATTTTTTAAGGGAATAAATAATTTTTAAAATAATTTCACCTCTAAAACTATCTAGATATCTCTAAATAATTAAACAATTTTCGAAAACAATAATCAATCAACATATCAATCATTAAAACAACCTCGCTTTAGGAAAATTGTCGAATTTTTAAAAGTTGCTTTTGAAAAAGGAGGGAATCAAACTTCAATCACAAGCATGAATAAAAATAATTTAAGTGGGGTCAGTAAAAAACAAAACAATGTCACATTTTATCAAATTTATACTTACATGCACTTTCTTTTTTGCAGATTTACTTATCATTTGATGTTTTAATATAACGAATACATACTATTCCCTGCATACAATTTTTTTTTTCAATTTTGATATATACCTTAACTCTGTGCAAAATGTGTCAGAGGATATACCCCGCTTTCCATCCCCTTATTAAATTACTTGTGTTGTATAAAAAAAATAAGGACTTACACACCATAGCCGCTCTTCTTATCATTTTCAAAGGCCGTTGACGAGTTTTATCAATGAAAAAGAGATGTACTTGCAGCAAGTGTCAGAGAAGTTTGTTTGGGTTTTTTTTGCCAGTAACAAGATGCACGTTAAAGAAAGAATACCTTGTAACGGTTCTGATGTGACGGACAAAGGAATAGAACAAGTATAAAGAATTTATGCTTGATTTATTTTTCAATTAGTTAGAAACAGGATTTGCAGAAACTTTTAATATGTTTGTTGAAATACAGCAGTAAGAAATGTTCTTTTAGATTTTGAAGTATCATTTCTCTTGACACAGCCCTTGTATGTTTTACCAATATTGTAACGATATCAATAGCTCAGTCATTTAAGTTTCGTCCACGTCGTTATCAGCAAAAAAGAGATTGTTGAACGATTAAATGCTGATATTGGGTATATTGATTTTAAATAATTGGTTGGGGTGACACATGATAATAATACAACATATTTTTTCCATCTAAGTTTTTAGTAAGTTTATATCAGCAAAATTTTGAAGGGAAATGGCTACTGTAGTACTCATTATAGGTACATTTATAGATAAATTATAATAATTCACTTTATGATATTTCATCATATGCACCGTATTAAACGACCTTTAATTAACTGTGACTCGCCTTTCTCTTAACAATTGCATTTACAGCAGGCTTGATGCAAAACATGAGGTCCCCTTCTTATTGATCTTGTAAATATGACACTACATGTAAGTTCATTAATAGCAGATAATTTGCCTTGAATGAAAGGAGAGAGCATTTGTATGTCAATTAGAAGATTTAAGGACATGGGGACACCTAGGGAATGTCCCAATCGGATGGTATGCAAATAAACATTCTTCAAATGCGCTGAATAATTTTATCACCGTACTTACACTGAGCATTGCCAAATATTTTCGGTTTATTTCATTACATTTCATTGAATTAATGTATGAACCAATTGAACGGGCTGATATGAGACCACTCTGGCTGATATGACAAATGATATGAATTTTAGTATGTGATATTTTCTATTTAAAAACTAAATGAAAAATCTATGAAATAGTACATCAGTTGAAAAAATAGAGAGTTAACAAACAGGAGTCAGGTCCAAAGTTATACCAGCTAGATATATGTATTCTTATATTACATTTACCCCGATGATGCCAACATTGTTTTTGATGAATTTTAATTGACTTACATTAATTACTTAGAATCATGACAAGACTTTATTTAATCTTTAAAAAAAATTTTATTCTATGTCAAAACAAAAAGAAGGTTTAATGATTACCTCCAGCATCACTCTAAGTATACATATTTTTAAAAGTCAGGTCTTGTAATATTTTTATTTAAGGTATTTTATTTTCTTAATTTTTCCACTATAAAATTCAGTTACAAATAGATCGTCATTTTTATCGACATATAATCCATAGGGATCTTTCAGATCACAGTTTTCTATAAAACGGAGGAATTGTCCATCCTGATCTAAGATGTGGATACAGTGGTTATCACTATCAGCTGTCAGTATTTGACTCTGACTGTCAGATTTTATTCCAAAAGGTCTGAATGGTTTATCCTTCGTAGTAGAAGGATGACCAGAATATCTAAATCGGAGATTTCCAGTTTGATTGACCACTACTAGGGCCTGAGCTTCCCAGTCAGCCACACAGATATCTAGGTTTTTGTTCTCAGTGATGTACTTAATTCCGTCATTTCCTGAATAAAGAGGTTTATTCTCATTATCAAACTGGATTGTTTGTTTCTCTGTGGAGCCTGAGTAACGGACAACTTTGGATTGTTTTTCATATCCTCTGTACATGGCCACCAAGATATCACTAGAGTGAGTGACACAGAAACAGGGAAGGTTCCCAGCCCTGTAGTCTGAGCACCTCCGTTGTCTCACCGTAATTTATCTTATTTACAGTCATTGACGCCCTGTCGAAATCAATGTATACTAGATCTCCGTCACTGCCCACTGCTATGTCACGAGGCCAGAGCTGTGGTTTTATTTTTACAGTTTTCATGAGCAATCCATGGATATTAAAGCATTTCATTTCATCAGTGTACATTGCAGATGTCCAAATTTCTTCGTCATTTACACAGGTGACACTTTGGAGCCATCCAACACCAGTAATTATAGTACTTAAAAGTTTTGGTTCCGTCAGTAGTTCTTTGGTTGATGTCTCTGATTTCTTAAGTCTGTAGCCATTTTCATCTTTTGTTGTTGATAATGGTGACAAAGACCCAATCAACTTGTGTAGCTGCTCTTTATCTATTGGTTTTGGGCTGAAGGTTGGCAGTGATATCTGAACTTTGGGAGGAAGTTTGCTGCATTCATTGTTTTTAGAACTGTATAATGTTGTCTTGGACACTTCATTTGATTCTTCAATTTTACTTAAATTTAGCTGTGTCTGTTCAATAAGATTTTGTATACCTTTAATTTCATCCAAATGTGATTTAAGTATGCTTGTGTGTTTCAATTTTATGTCCCCATTTTCGGCTCTCATTCTCTCCATAATGATGTTAATTTGTCTATGCCATTCTTCACCCTGATTCAACACTGCTTTCGCAAGTTTTTCGTATTCCCCATCTAATTTAGCTATCTGACTTTCCAATTCAGCTGCTATTTCTTGATAGGTTGGAGAGATAATGTTTTTTAATTCTTCATAATCTTTTGCAATGACGCCAAGATTTGAGCTATAGAGATCCATAAGGGTTGTTATGGTATGTTCTTTGTGTGTATCAGAGATCGCAGTACAAAACGAGCAAACGGAGGCTTTACATTCTTTGCAATGAAATTTGCAGATTTTTGTTTGATGGATTGTGCATTTCGGATAAATCAAGGTGGATTTCCTTTGTTCAATTGGAACAACTTTATGTTTGTCATAGTCATCAGAAATATGTTTTCCTATACAAGAAATACACAGATGGACATGACAGAAATCACAGTACATCGTCGCTATCTCTTTATCGCAAAGGTGACATCGAATTACATCTTGAGCACTGGTGTTGGGATCCATGTCCAACTGAAATGTATAGAACATCATTTTTTGCATTACAGAATGAGATGACCAAGTTTATGTACATTTTTTGCTTAAATTAGTTAATAGCTATTATGTAAAATTAATTATGGTTCATCTAGTGTTTTATTACTTGGAATTTTTTGTTTCAATTATTGATTCTGTTTAGGGGGAACTTTATTTTAACACTATTTATTCTATTTTTTTTAAATAAATATAATATATATGTAGGAGTTCTTGAGTTATACAATTTTCCAGTATACACGATGTACAAATATAATTGGTTTTCAATGAAAACGAAAGTAATTTTATTCTCAATTTGAGTACATGTACTACATTAATGCTTATTTCGAAATTAAACTGGTTTGTTTATTTCTGAGAAGCATCTTAATATTATTACAGATATATACTGTCCATCATTCCGGTCTCTGTGTGCCTGGTGATGCGTTTCCTTCCATTTTCTAAGCAATATATCAAAATAAAGTAGCCAATTCTTTAATATGCAGAGCTAAAAAGTGACATTTACACTTACGTCAGCTGAGGTACTTCAAACTGATAGAAAGGTTCCTTTGACAGAAAAATATACCACTAGCATTTCAGTTTAATTTCTGTATGTGTGAAGGGAGGATTCGGTAATGGCGGACCTTATCACGAGATCATCTTCAGGTAAATATACAGGTGCACTTCTTGCTCTCTGTTCATTTAGAGTTATCTCTCTTTATACTGAAAATAACATATTGTATGAAAATTACCTTTAAGAATCTGGAAATGTGAAAAAAACTTTTTCGAACGTATTTCTTCTTATATTTCTTTCCATGTGAAAATACTAAGGATCCTTTTCTATCTCTTAGTTATTGTAAAAATATTTTTTCCTAATTACATCAGAAATTTTTTTATATTCCAGTCGTATGAGTGATTTTACTTATTCTGAAAATTGAAATAAATCTTAATCATGGGCCCAATTTTCATTTTATAACAAATGTGCTCTCTCTCTCTCTCTATATATATATATATATATAAAAGGCATAGTGTAATTGGCTTATATTTATCTTCAATTTTTATAGTCGTCCGCGTAGTGCAATGGTTAAAGCGTCTGCTCTAGGGTCGCCAAGTATGGAGTTGATACTTACGTCGCGGGTTCCAATACCACTGTGGGACGTGGAGACCGGACCTTCGAATGAGACCGCATAAACAGAGGTCCTGTGTCGTAGTAGGTGCTGTCACGAGAAAGATCCCTCCATGCTCAATGGCTCTGAGTGCCGAGTATAGGACAAATTTGAAGCCCATCACTGGTATACGGTGACTTCTCTATATGAGTTAAAAAATTCTGAAATGGGACGTTAAACAATGTACAATCAACAATCAATCTATCTTATTCATTAGATAAAAAAAAACGTCATAAAGAAAAAAAAAACGTAAGTTGAAACATTATAATCTAGCTGTTAATATTTTACAAACTTACTTTTTCAGTATTGTCACTGACTTTATCAAAGTGATTTCCGATTAAATGAACTCTTTGACTTTAAATGATGCGCTAGAGTGCATACATTCATAAACGTTATGCATTAACTTTTCATTGAAGGTCTGTGTGAAACTTATTTATTTTATTTCATAGAAGATAATTTCTTCATGTTATGCAATTGAAAAAAAAGATCAGTTATAAATACATCTTAACATGACATGTACTAATAGTTTTTTATTTCCTGTCTTTTATAAAGATCTACGTTTATTTTTGCAGGATAAAGAATCCTTGTACGAAAATTTGATTAATTGTTCGAAGATTTTGAATTCTTAAAAAATCTTTCAAACAGAAAGAAATCAGAAAAATAAGCAAAAAATAAATTTTAGTACCCTAGAACAATTCCAAAAACGTCCTTTGATTTATGTGGATGACCGATAAAAGGATTTTCAATTAAAACAAATACATAAATGTAATGTATACAATTTTAATCTGAAATGATTGGGCATAAGAGAAGTCAATACTTTACTTGTCAACAAGGTATGCTTACTCCTTTTAGACAGCTTCCACTCTGGAAGGAATTCATGTTTTGTGGCATTGCCACGGATTTGTTAACATTTTTTTTTTTCAGATCAATTACTCTTTGTAATGTCCATCCTTTTCATGCACCCTTAATCGAGGATTCATGGGTACATGTACCACGAGAACTATGATATGATATTTAGTTTCCATATTTCCGAAGGTCTAAGTTGATGGAAAAATTAATATTGACAATTAATATAAATGTTTTTTTTTTTATTTATCTCAGATTATCAGGTCTGATTGGGTTGTCAACGAAGAGCGAACCTACTTTTTAAAAAAACAGGTTAAGAAACCTAAGGCTTAGCCCCTGAAGAAAAAGTGCATTAATACTTTTAACATGTTTTCCTAGTGACAGTCCATTCTGTGTGCATTATGTTTTAAAAATTTAAACTTAAGGTGTGTCCTTAGCTGTAAAAGAACTTCAATATTTACATCATTTGATATTTTATCTCAGGCGCTCAGTGACTTACATGTAATCAAAACATCCGACTTTGGTTCAAACTTCTGCCATAAACGAGACTGGACGTTAATAGTTTGACATTGTCAAAAGTTTTTCGGATCTTTTTTAATTCAGAGATTTTTTTTTTACTTTTCAAACAACAAAATATTTAAAGTCCTTACTTTTAGTGATAAAAATATGACTTCTAAAGAATATATCTTACTTTAAATTGATGGAAGATTATAACTTTACCATCTGCTATTACTCATTTCACCTTATCAAAAAAACACTACAAAGCATCACAGAACCTTGAATTTACTTATTTAACTACATGTACATCCAAGTCAACAATAGAAAACTCAATAGTCAAGAACAAAACCTTATATAATTTTCAACGTTTTAGGAGTGTGGCAAAATGATTTTCAAAGAACATTAGATTTCATTTGTCAAAATATTAAATATACGTGGACATATATATTCAAGGTATCAAACATGCTCAGATTTTATTTGTTTGAAATTCCCTTTTGATTATTGATTATTTGCCGAGCGATATTCTGTAATTTCCTTTTGTTTCCAATGCACTATTTGTATTACATTCAATGAACGCAAATGGTGCAAGTTGTCTAATATATATTAAACGAAAAATTAACATAAATTGCCCCCAAACAACACATTTTTCTTTCAGCACCCCCAATCCCCCACCCTTCTTTTTTTCTGCCTGCAGAAATAAATAAAATTTGCAAAATCCTTCAAATGAAGACAGATATAACTGAATTAAATTTCCACATTAATGCAAAGCAAACCCTAAAAATAAAGAAACAAGTTACACACGGTTTTCCTTGTTACATGCATATATCAAAATAATTTTGATAAATAAAAGAGAAATAAACAGACCATATACTAGTACTGAGTTTTTTCTAGTTTTATTTTTCTTTTTTTGAATTGGTTTGGAAAGAAATGCATCTAGGCTGTCCCAATTTCTTGAAGTTGTCTTTTCCAAAATTAATTCGAAGGTTCCATTCAAATTCTGTGGGGATCCGGGTTAGAATAGGTCCTCAGTACCCCTTGCTTGTCGTAAAAGGCGACTAAATAGGGCGGTCCTTCGGATGAGACCGTATAAACCGAGGCCCCGTGTCACAGCAGGTGTGGCACGATAAAGATCCGTCCCTGCTCAATGGCCCTGAGTGCCGAGCATAGGCCTAAATTTGCAGCCCTTCACCGGCAATGGTGACGTCTCCATATCAGTGAAATATTCTGGAGAGGGACGTTAAACAGTATACAATCAATCAATCAAATTCTGTTTAAACTATGATGATACATGTATATCTGCTTTCTTCTTTCTCTTATTCATCCTCTTTGGTAAATCCCTCGGAAAAAAAAATAACGAATATAATCTTACTATTTTAAAAAAAACATGAATGTAGAAAAATAAACAATTTTTTAAAATAAAAATCAATCAATATAATTATATTTCTGTCACCAAGATCACATATGTACAGGCTAGGTCAAGCACTATCTCTTGAGTGTACTATTTATTTTTATGCGTAGTAGTATGTGTTCAGATATGGCTGAAATGTTTAAGAATTCAATGTTATACACAAAGTTTCATCAGGATATGTATCGTGATTTCTCATCTTCTTTTTTTTACACAAACTGTGGGGTTTTTTTTCTTTCTGGGAAACTATCAAATGATGTTAGGAGGAATAATTATAGATCTTCTGAATTTATACTATCTAAAATAAAATAAATTTTTAATCAACTGATAAAGCTACGATCTCATGTATGATTATTTCATCATTTGTCTTTTAGAAAAAATACATGTATACATAAAATATTAATTTTTGTAAATGAATGCCCCGTAATTAAAATTGACTAAAAGGTACAATTTTTTCATAACACACACACACACACACACACACACACACACACACAAATTAAGGATCTAAGCACTTATGCACATTGTAATGTGGAATCCTTTGAAATATATGTAGTACAATGTATATAATATCATGCAAATTGATCAATAATGCTATGAACAGCTTTGGAAAGGATCACAGAGTAGGAATCTTATAAATAGAAGGACGATATTGTGACAAAACAGGCCACACAGTTTTTAAAAAATGCATAAAGGTAAACCAACGGTATTTAAAACCAATCCCTGATTTGCAAACGTTGGGTCGATATGATATCTTTTAAAAATATCTGTATAGACTTTACACTTAAGTGATCTGTCCATACGACCGTAAAAAAGATATAATTCCCTGGTTAAAGGGATTGCCAACTGTGTTTAATGTTAATTGTTTTATTGAAACTATCTTCTTTTTTTTTTTAAATTCAACAGATTAATTTTTTTGTACTTTTTAAAAGAAAAATAATGGAAAAAAATATACAATAGTATACAGAAAATATTAATTAATTAGTCCAACTACCCCCATTAAATGCTTCTTTTATTGTAATTTATTTCTTAAAATTACATTAAAGTTCGCCAAATTAAGAACACTCCTTCTGCAAGAAAATTTATGTCGTATTAAAATTTTATAAATAAACTCGAGTAAGTAAAGTATATTTATCACAAGCTGAAATCATTATCCATTTTATTTAAGACGGAAATTATGTCGTTCCTAGGATTCCTATACAAGGGACAATAATCTACTAAAATATTAAACAAGTCGATAGACAGTAGGAATAAATATTGAGATTTAGGTGAGGCATTTCTGCAATTTTTTTGATAACAGCAGCTAATTCATAGTAGATTACCTGGGAATGAAAATAGTCTTTCTTTTAAAGCAGAAACAATATATTGTAAACTATAACAAGGACATTGCAAAGTTACATCTTATTTACACTGAGTAAATTTCCGCCCGAAGAATTACATTTCATTGCGTTAATTTATGTACCAGTTCAAATGCAATGTTTTTTTTTTTTTTGTCAAAATCAGCAAGCTGTCGGCATACATAATATTAGATATGCGTGTTATTTTATATACTTAATGCACTTTACAATCCCAGTATAATACTCAGCGATAAATAAGTCATCATTTTTGTCCACGCATATTCCAAAGGGATTTTCCAGATCACAGTTGTCGATAAAACTGAGGAATTGTCCGTCCTGATCTAGGATGTGAATACAGTGGTTGTTACAGTCTGCTATTAGGATTCGACTTTCACTGTCTGTTGTTATCCCATAAGGTTTAAATGACGCGTCCTTGGTTGTAGCGGTAGGTATATATGACTTTTTCTTGGTAACAGAAGAACGCCCAGTGTATCTAAATCGGAGCTTTCCAGATTGGTTGACCACTACTACAGCACCAGCCTTATAGTCAGCTACACAGATATCCAGGGTTTTGTTCTCAGTAATGTACTTAGTAGTGCTATTTCCTGAATATAAAGGTTTACCCTTATCATCAAATTGGATTGTTTGTTTGTCTGTGGAGCCTGAGTAACGGACAACTTTGGATTGTGTTTTATCATCACTGTACATGGTAACCAAGAGTTCATCAGAGGAAGTGACACAGAGATTGGCAGGTGTCCAGTTCTGTAATCTGATCACTTCCTCTGTCTGCCCATTATTTATTTTATTCACCGTCTTAGCCGTCCCATCAAGATCAGTGTACAGTAGATCCCCATCAATGGTCACTGCAATATCACGGAACCACGGGTCTGATTTTGCTTTTTCTGATCTCATGTACAACCCTTGTATATAAAAGCATTTCATTTCTTTATCGTATCTTCCACTTGTCCAGATTTGAACAAGAAACACTACGGAGATAGTTATAACCAGTATTTATAGTACTTAAAAGTTTTGGTTCCGTTAGCAGTTCCTTCATTGATGTCTCTGATTTCTTAGATCTGCAGCCATTTTCATCTTTAGTTGTTAATAATGCTGATAAAGATCCAATCAACTTGTAGACGTGTTCAGTATCTATTGGCTTTGGGCTGAACGTTTCCATTGATATCTGAACTTTTTGAGGAAGTTTCCTGAATTCTTTGATTTTTGAACTGTATTCTGTTGTCTTGAACACTTCATTTGATTCTTCAATATCTTTCAGTTCAAACTGTGTCTCTTCAATAAGATTTAGTATACTTTCAATTTCCTCCAAATGTGCTTTGACGATACTCGTGTGTTTCACTTTTATGTCTTCAATTTCTGCTTTCATTTTGTCGATAATAATGTTAACTTCTCTATGCCATTCGTCACCTTGATTTAAAACTCCTTTTATTAGATTTTCATATTTATCATCTAAGTTGGCTATCTGAGTTTTTAATTCAGTTTTTCTATTTTCATAGGCTGGGGAAATAATGTTTTCTAATTCTTCAGTATCCTTAGTAATGAGTTTTCCCTTTGCTTTATAGAAATCAAAAAGGGTTGTTACTGTGTGCACTTTATGTGTATCAGACATTGTTGTGCATATAGAGCAAAGAGAGATATTGCATTCTTTGCAATGAAATTCGCAGCATTTTGTTTCATGCGTTTTGCATTCAGGATAGATCAAGGTTGATTTTCTTCGTTCAAATGGGACCACTTTATGTTTATAGTAGTCACCAGAAATATGTTTTCCTACACACGAGAAACATAGATTAACATAACAGAAATCACAATGCATTTTCGCTATATCTTTCTCGCAAAGATCACAACGGACGATATCTTGAGCACTTTTGTTTGGATCCATGTCAATCTAAAATTTATAGAAAATACTAATATTAGCGATAGTAGTTTATCATAAATTTTGATATAAATTTCATTTGTTAAAATAAATGTTATAAATTGTAATAATTTTTCTGTAAAAAAAAGTATTGGTTCTAATTATTTTTTTTCACTTTGAATTATACTAGTACCTCTTATTCAAAACATCAGAAAAACATATTTTCTCATTTTTTCTTTCTTTTTAACAAAAATTTAATTTAGTAAATTTTGAAAGATACTATTACAAGAAGGATATGAAAATAAGGAACAGTATTCAATTTTAAAATCAATAAAACAATACAAAGTAGAGCAGAGCAAACATGTGCCCCCAAAATATCAGAGGTGCGATCAGGTGCCATGTAGGACTGAGCATCCCCTGCTGACTGGCCACACCCGCCGTATGCCCCTTGTCATGATAGGTAATTATCGGAAAAATCCGTCGTCAATTCAATGGATAAACAATTGCCAAACAATGAGTATGAAAAACGTCAGTCAGCATTTGACTTAATGATAAAATGTATTTGCTGACAAGGTCATTGTATCGACCATTGAACTTACGCAATAATGACTTCAAACGAAACAGCTGATATTCTTGTTTCATTAACTTGCTTGTCAATAATTTACCTCGTTTTAGAAATTGTCCATACATAGAGCTCTTACGTATCGAATAAACTGCGATATATACACTCCGTATGCAGGTGATGAAGGTATATTTCTGCATAAGTAAGGAAAGTTGACGATAGAAAAGTTAACGTCATCATGTTTATCATAAAGCTTGGTTGTTAGATTACCATAAACGTCTTTTTCTAGTAAAACCAAGTATGAAACAGATGTAAACAACTGCTACAAGGAATATTTAATGTACATAATTTATGCAATTGGGTTTCTGTGAAAACGAAAGTCTTTTCAAACGTACTCAGTTTGAGTAAGATATAATGATCATTTTCAGAATAAAATTGTTTATTGAATTATAGACTGCATATAATATCAATTTTATGTCTGATGTACAGCTTTAGATTATTTTCTTAGCCCATCGTCTGTTTGAGGAGCACGTCAATTAAAATTTTATCAAATTAAAAATGATAAAGCTCTTGACTTTGCCGTGATATAAATGAAATGCACTTACGCTTTCAGATGAATCACTTCAAACAGTTCATTGAAATCGAAAAAAAATCAGTTTCAAATTTCTATCTGTAAAAAATGCGGGACGTTATCAAAATCTGGTTGTTAGGTAAACAATACAGGCACACTTCCTGGTCTTATGTCATTTTGAGTTATCTCTCTTTATTTTGTAAACAATAATATTTGTAAAACACCTTTAAAACATCTTTCCTGTAAATATGTTATGGGTCCCACTATTTTTTTCCCGTTACTTTGAGTGGTTAATTCCTCGAACGTCTACTACCTATACAAACTGTATAATTATCACACACAATTCAGAGGGCCTCTGAGGGGCACAGGTACCGTTTACCTGTGTTATCTTGTCAAATAGTCTAAATCAATTATTTTTTTTCTGAAAATAATATGATTAAATAACTATATTTCAAGAAACTAAACAAGTGGGGGTTTTTTTTCATATAAATATTTTTTTTATTTTTATTTCAGTACATTTTATTACAAGCACTATTGTTTATAAATATTTAATTTTTTAAAAACATGAAACACGTTGAGCACTCTTTATTAACATAACATTTTAAGTACTATTTAAGAGCCATTCTCTGTAATGATTTGAAATTTTATATAGGAGCTGTGGCACGCATAGTCTCAGAATTTCTCCAAACTCTCTATGATAAAAGTCATTGATACCCTAAACTGAAATCAGGCAAAAATTGGTTGCTATGTTTTATAGTTACCATGGCAACATGTCTTAAAGTTCGAAAAATGGCATTTTTAAACATGTTTAGAGCCCCATAGTTAACATTTGCGGCAAAGCAAACAATTGGCAATGACTGTTTCCAAAAGTTGAAGGTCAGATGTCTCAAATGCATGATAAACATGTTTGGTAAATCAACTATTACATACGTTACTATGGTAACAAAGTATTCAAGAGTAAAAAAAATATTTATTGAATTTTATAAAGTCATACACGTAAAAATAAAAAGCAATTATAGGATGAAATGTGACTAAATAATAGAAAAAGAGCCTTGAAACATATACCAAGAACAAAATATGATATTTCATTTTGGTTGGCAATGGTTGCCAAGGTTTTTATACCACAGAGAGCCTTCAAAGTAACACTCTGTATGTTTAAATCTGATCCTATCTTTTAAAAAAGCACATTTCCTCATAACTAATGATCAATTTTTAAAGGTATTGGTGTGCTCCTATTTTTCCCATTTGAGAAAATTCAGATTAGATTCTTTAAAAAGAGCGTTGCTATGGAAATAAGCAGAAAATATATGCTTAAAAACCTGAAAAATATTTTCTTTCCTTGGATACGTACCCTCAAATGTAGATTCCCAAAACTTTTATGATTGATATTTATTAACAGCTAACCTGCCTTTTAATTTTGACTATCATCATATCTCTAAGTGGATGCAAGAAGTTGGCACACAGGGTTTAATATTGATATAAAGTTCACAAAATCGAACATTTTCCCTTCTTGGTAACCATAGCAACAGTGTTGATTTCTTCATCAAATTTTTATCAATATATGATATTCAACTTCAGTTCTAACAGATAAGTACTATTCAAGCTAAGTCCTTTAATTTGTTTCTTGATTAAACAGCAATTTAATTCTTAATGCAGCGAAAAATAATTCACTTTTAAGCACTGGTGCTTTGTTGCCATGGTAACACTGCAAAGTAGCAATTATACCCAATTTCTCTTATGGTTTTGGTGTTGCAAGGTCCTAAGGATGCATATTTGCCAGTCTTGAATTTTCATGTTTTTCCCCAAGACAGTAGCATTAACCCAATCTTAGTTACTGATTTTGCATGGTTACACTGTGTTACCATGGCAACCATAAAAGTTATTTATAGAATAATATTGCTTATACTTATATACTTAAGGTCAAACAATTTCATTGTTTTTCTGAAGTCGTTGATTGAGTTTGAGCAAGTAACACCTACCATTAGTGAATACGGAGTGTTTTTCAGCATATTTCAGCATCTTAAATGTATTCCAAATGTACCCTTGGTTACCACTTACTTAGAGATATATTCTAAACAGTTTCTTTACAGTATAAGTGACATCAGGGTGTCATGTTTTTGTTAGAATGGTTTGTTTGCTTTTTCTAGTTTTTATTAAGCCACTGTCAAGATTTAAAATGACTGAAAATCTCGATTTTTCAAACTTTTCCAGCTGTTGCCATAGCAACCGAGACACATAGCAACGAAACCTTGTTTGATATTTGTCAAGTACTAAGCATGGGTGAAGTTTCATCAAAATCGGTGACCATGCGTGGCAACGAAGTTTAAGTGGTTACAGAGAATGGCTATTAATATACTTTACCTATCCATTATTAAAATGGAAAACAGAGTTTATATCTGTTCAGTTCTATACATTAATTAGCATTTAATTTTTTTCATATTAACTGGGTTTAATCTCTCATCTCACAAGCACAGATTTTTCTTCATGATCACTATCCCAGGTGCAACAGCTCTGATGAGGAGTCTTTGTATGTCATTAGATCGATTGTCCCGTTTTGGAGGCGTTCTCACAGCAGTTAAAGTGTTCTCCCGATTGTTGCATATTTCTTGGCTAGTGGTATGGTAGTTCCGCCGACTTGTCTCTGTATTTATAAGATTTCATTGGCATTCTAAATTTCTTTGAACAGCTTGATCACTGTAAATATGTTGGGGTGAGGGTGTCGAATCATTCTCTTTATCTTGCTGTACCATCCTTCCAGACTGTTGTTTGTTCTTGGTCTTGCACCAAAGTGGTTCTACAAAAGTTTGTCACCATTCACCCACTGCTCTATCACATAGTCTGTAAAGTTGTGTCAACTCTGTGAGGTCAGCTTCTTATCGGTCTTCCGGGGCTGTAATCTATACAACGTGTATGCAGTTGAGGGGAACTAGAGGCAGGTCAGCCGCTCTTCGAACCAATGTCTTGACGTCGTTATTTTTTGTACGGAACCTATAATCTAGTCTGTGTCGCTCTTCGCCATACCGCCTGAATGAAGTTGAAGAAGGAGCCCTTTTTGTGTTGATTCCAGGAAACACTTGTGGAACGAAATTGTGGAAAGCTGTCTCAAAGTCAGCTAGGGCATTGGTATAGAACAAAACTATAACCCAAGGTCGTTGATTTTTTTTTTGCAGAGTTGAGAAGAATCTGGTGTAGATCGCTTGACAATTGCTTGGTAAGAGGGCTTAAACAACTGGTGTCATCACGTCGTCAATCCGCGCATGGATACTTAAGATTTGTTAGAAGAGGCTGGGACAGGTGTAAAATGTACCATCATAGAAAAGGGTCTCGGATACTGTAAGATCTCTAAGGTTTTCAGTAGTTGCATAGGTAATGATTCTGGTGTTGTGGAATGTAGCGACTAGAAGTAGGAATTGTTGACCAGTCTCTGTCTCTGTCCATTTTCCATCCAGTCTGATGTCTGTAAGTGTCTTTGGGAGTTGGGTGTCTGTTTCCGGTGAGCTCTTTACAGCGATGATTTTGCAGTGTTGTAGGTTAGCAAGTTCTCGATGACTTCTTTGCTGATGTCGTCCCACTGGGCATCTTGCAGGGAGCTGAGCTCTTCTGTGAAGATAGAAGGGATATGTCTAACTTCTTCTGCGCATCGCTTTGTGATAGAATTCATTATTTGTTTGGCGAGAACTTTGCCCAGGTCTTGCGAATCCTACGGGGATGTTGTTCTCAGTTGATAAACTGGGACGATGCATTTCCAGAAGAGCTTTGTCTCTATTTTGCAATGAAATCAGTATAGATGTATCCATGCAAAGCTAAGTCGTGACCACCTTTTCTGTTTGTGATGTACGTAACGTTCAGCTGTGCATTTGCCATTGCTCTTTGTGTAGATCTTCATCTACACAAAGAACAATGGTAAATGCACAGCTTTGGTGAATTTCATTCCAGTATATATACCGTTTTGTAGCTTGTGTTTTTTAATTCACAACTTGGACCGTGGCTTGGACGAATTCAAAGCATCCTTGACAGTAATTTTCTCTCATCTTACGTTCAAAGTGAACTTGTTTTATCCAACCTTATTACCAATTATTCATAATTTATGTTGTTGGTTGAAATTATATTCAAAATTCAGTAATGGGTATAAGCCGAAAACTGTCCATTATGTCAGATATTAGACGACCCGAGGCGCGTTAGCGCCGAGGAGAGTCTAATATTTGACATATTGGTCAGTTTGAGGCTTATAACTTACTTAAAACGTTTCACCACTGTCGAACACTTCCATTGTTAACTTATTGAACAGCCACAGTTAAGGTCTCGTTCTGCTTGGATGACTACCTGGCACTGTTCATCAAGTAAGGCCAAAGAAAACCAGTTTTGGTTTTTCTTCTATCTTTATTAATAGTAGGAATCATCAAGAGGTGTTTTATATCGATAAATATAAACATTAACTTTGTTTAGTCTTATTTATCCGCATTGCGACATTTTTTATATATACTACGCATGCGTAAAAGTCAGTTCTACTAAATTCTTTAAAATTCATTCATTTTACAACGCAACATCCACGTATGACGTCATACATTTTAATTTTGAAAAAAAAAGACCTTAAGAAGCGGGTGATTTGACGATGCCATTTATCGATAACACTAAGATGCCTCAGTGAATTCAAGTATTTATTGTGAAATCCGGATATACATTCTTATGTGTTGGAATTTGCAAGAAACAGTTTCCCGTTAACAGGTAATTTTTGTAAAGCAATAGGATTTGAAGGATTTTACTCAAACAACTGTTTAAGCATTTTCTATGAAAATGATTATGATTATTTCTGATGTATTTTTTAAAAAATGCAACACTTTCTCTGTTGTGTGCAGGTTTCGAACTCAGAAGGACAGATACTCGCTCAAACGATGCAGGACTAGGTTGACAAATTGTCATAAATCACCGGACGAAATTACAGATTCCGTTGGAATGTTGTGAGCTTAAGTTTATGCTAAATGCGGGAAAATGGATATTACAATAAACAAAAAGCCGAAGGTTTTGTATAAGAAAGTACATGCTTCTCATTCATCTTTTGTGTCTGTTTGATTCTGTATACGAGGGTTGTCCCGTAAAATCCTGGAAAAAGCGTTTTTCTAGAAAAGTAATGGGCACACTAAGCTGAAAATTTCAGTAAATGTTTATTTATCATATTTAAGTGCATGATAATTTTTTTTGATAAAATATAGGCAAAAATAAAGATTTTATTATGCTTGAATGCGCCCGGCGTATTGTCCTACGGCGCACGGTAAAAAAACCAAGGTTTTATTAAAGAAAACACAAGTTTGAATTCAAAATAAAAGTTTTAAATACATAAGATTTGGATTAAAATTATCGTAATTCAATTCCACAGTCAATTTTGTAGTCTTTGTAAAAATTTTAAGGCATTTGGTTAATTTTTGGCAGTTTCTCGAGCATTCGAAATGGGAAAGTGTTTAACACAACACACAAAAAATGGCTACGTTTTATGACGTTACGGCGTACCGGAGAGCAGTTCAGTTTTATTTCGATGTTGTAATGACATCTTTAGAGACATGAAATGACCATAGAAGAAAAAAGATTATGAAAATATCACCATATCTTTTAAGTAAACAAATGAAATAAGATTTTTTCTTAGCGAAGTCTTTTTGATCGAGTCCCTGGGGAGTACAAAACATACGGACAAACTCCTAATGTAATAGCAAAAGACGCTGTCACAGTAGACCGCCGATATGAGTTTTTCTATTAGTTGAATGATGGTGAGAATATTGTCCGTAACTTACTTATAAATTTTCAGAAGATCGCATGAGGGTGCCAATTGGTTCTTCGACTGTTTATGGAGTCTAAAAAATGTGTATCAATGAATTTCCTAAACTTTAAGTCGGACTCATCCAACTTCATTTTCAGCGAAGATAAAACGTGACGCTGTTTTAGACACTTTGACGTTATAATCCATGCGCCGTAAGGTGATACAATACATGGCATAAAATTTCATAATTTGTTCATTTATGCATACATTTATCTGAAATTTGCTGTGTATATTACTAAAATATGTCCTAAACAAAAGTGAAAATTTCAGAACGCAGTGATGTTTATTTTTCACACAAGACAGCTTGTCTACGATTTTACGGGACAACCCTCGTATGTTCCATGGATCAATCATTGTGAAATAAAGCTATTATATAGCAATGAACGGAGAATTTAGGTACTTTATGATCGGAGCCACGGATGCGTCTACAATAATGAATCTGAGACATTCAATTCTCTGGATTATTTGTGCCATTTTCAATAGGATTTTTTGTGAAATATTTACATTTAAAACACAGGTTACACAGGTAAACGCTACCTGTGCCCCTTAAAGGGGCCCCTTAATTAAGTGTGATATTTTTTTCTGTTTATATAGGGAGTAGACCTTTAGGTAAAATACCATATGACTAACTCTTTCTGTGGAAATATAGAGTAAAAGTTACATGATATACCTTCCAAGATAATGGACTATAAAACAACAACTTATGTTTTATCAATTGTTGTTTAATTTCATTAACAATAGTATGATTACCGAGGGCACAATTGGGACGAGGTCGGTAATTAGTTTCAATCCGAAATTACCCGAAATCTTACATTCCCAAGTCACGCTTGAACTGTCTGTGATTGTTTTTATGCTTACAAAGTTGCCTCTCGTCCATGAGGTGTTTATCCCATTTTTACTCGTCATTAAAATTTTTACGCTAGAGTCCTTTTATGATTGACCGTACTCTATTCGAAAATTTAAATGAACTTGAACAAATTTTAATCATGGGTCATTTTTAAGCACTCTTTTTAATTCGAAAACTAGAGCGCTTCATAACATATCTCTATGAGACAAGTCTGTGTGACTTACACACCAATATCTAACACAAAACTTAAAAACATTCCTTAAACAAACTCAAAATCTGTGTTTATTGTATGACCGATTAGCTAGGGGTGTCCACACTTTGGCTCGAACTACAACCCTCAGATTTAAGATCCAATGTCTATTGACCGAGCTAAAGTGCTAGTAGGAGCGTGGCCTCACTATTTACAATACAGGGCCACTTTAAACTCTGTTACACTTCCCCCTTTTTTTTCTTATGATTTCTTACCCTTGAGAAATCTCACACACGAGACTCTATTAACTCCACACACCATGTAGGTTTTGTAGTTGGGCGCCAATATGACCGATTAAATAGGGGGTGTCCACACTATGGCTCGAACCTACAACCCTCAGATTTAAAATACAACGCTCTACCTACTGAGCTAAAGGGTTAAACCACTAGATAGTGCTAGTAGGAGCCTTGCCTTACTAGTACACATAGCCACTTTCAACTCTGTAACTTTGCATATACTGCATGTATAGTTAAAATTATTTTACAGCACTAGCACAACAATCAACCATAGGTGTCTGCAACCCCATTTTGTTCTCCTTTTGCATAGACATTTCAAATTTATATGTACTTCCATATAAATTGTACAGGAAACGATTTTTTGTTCAAATATAAGATACTGAACCATTGAAGTACATGTATTAAAGAAAGAGTATACGACAGCTTTCCGAAAACCTGAAATGGTCTATCATTTAGTCAAGGCACAAGCTTAATTTATGTGTCTGAGGGGTAATATTACTTCAAGTATTGAATTTTCTTTACTTTTCCACTAGTATGCTCAGCAATATATAGGTCATCATTTTTGTTCACACATATTCCATAGGGGTTCTTCAGGTTACCATTGTCTATAAAACCGAGGAATTGTCCATCTTTGTCTATGATGTGAATACAGTTGTTCTCACCATCTGCTGTTAGGATCTGACCTTGACTGTCTGTTGTTATCCCAATGGGTTGAAATGGTTTATTTTTGTTGGTACATGGATGTCCAGTATATCGAAATCGGAGTTTTCCAGCTTTGTTAACCACTACAACAGCACTAGCACCACAGTCAGCCAAACAGATATTTAGGTTTCTGTTCTCAGTAATGTACTTCATTTTGTTATTTCCTGAATATAAAGGTTTACCTTCGTTATCAAACTGGATTGTTTGTTTCATTGTGCATCCTGAAAAACGGACAACTTTTGACTGTGTGAAGTCATCACTGTACATGACAACCAGGAGATCACCAGAGGAAGTGACTTCGAGTTGATTGGGGACCCAACCTTGTAGCTTTATCACTTCTTCAATTTGTTCATTTCTCGTTTTATTCAATGTCCTAGCTTCCCCATCGGAGTACAACAGGTCACCATCTCTTGTTAAGGCTATATCATTTGGTGAGGCACCTGACTTCGTTTTCACAGTTTTCATAAGTGAGCCTTCAGAGTTAAAGCATTTCATATCACTGTTGTTGCGTGCATTTGTCCAGATTTCTCCTTCATTATGACAGGTAACGCTTTGGAGATTTTCAAATCCAGTATCTATAGAAGTAATGAATTTTGGCTCCTTCAGCAGTTCTTTTGAACTTAATTCCTTGAGTGTGTAGCCATTTTCTACCTTTGTTGTCGATAATGGCGTCAGAGATCCAAACAACTCATTCAGTTGTTTTGCATTAATTGTTTGAGGACTGAATGTTGGCAGTGTCACTCGAACTTTCGGAGGGAATTTACTTAATTCTTTATTTTCAGAGCTGTATTCGATGAACATGGACACATAATTTGATTCTTCGATTCTATTTAGGTTTAGCAAAGATTCTCGAATAAGACTTTGCTTCTGTTTGATTTCATCCAAGTGTGTTTTTAAAATATTTGTGTGTTTTACTTTATTTTCTTCAATTTTCGCTTTCATTTTATCTACAAGGTTATTAATTTCTCTGTGCCATTCCTCTCCATGTTTAGACAAAACCGCTGAAAGTTGTTGATATTTTCCATCCAGATTATCTATTTCGGATTCTAAGGCAGTTGATATCTCTTCATAAGTTGGCGAGATTATGTTTTTTAGTTCTTCAATATCTTTTTCAATAACTTCTCTTTTTAAGTTATAAATATCAGAAAGAGTTGAAATTGGATGCTCCTTGTGTTCAGCAGTCATTGTTGTACAAAAAGAGCAAAGAGATATGTTACATTTTTTGCAATGAAATTCACAGCATTTTGTTTCATGTGTTGTACATGTAGGATAAATCGACATCGTGTTTCTCTGTTCATATGCAACGACTCTATGTTTATCATAGTCATCTGAAACGTGTTTTCCTATACAAGTAATGCACAAATTAACATGACAGAAGTCGCAGTGCATTTGTACCATAGCGTCCTTGCAAATATCACATCGGGCATCTTGCGCACTGTTAACGGAATCCATGTTGAATCTAAAATATGATCTATCATCATTATAGTAATAAAAAGTAAGTTTTATTTTTTAAATCTAAATTATGTCTATAGATATATAGATAAAAAATAAATTAAGTCCTCGATCAGTACATAATTCATTATATATGCAAAGGATTGATTGATTGATTGTATATTGTTTAACGTCCCTCTTGAGAATTTTTCACTCATATGGAGACGTCACCGATGCCGGTGAAGGGCTTCAAATTTAGACCTATACTCGGCACTCAGGGCCATTGAGCAGTGAGGGTTCTTTATCGTGCCAACGCCTACCGTGACACGGGACCTACGTTTTTAAGGTCATATCCGAAAGACCCGTGACTTTCACTTCTAGTGCCGAGCGCTTGGCGAAGGAACAGTCACTACCTTTGTTTACGTCTTAGGTATGACGCGGCGCCGCGATCGAGAATCGAACCCGGGCCTCCCGATCACGAAGCGAACGCTCTACCACTAGGTATATGCAAAGGAAAAAATATTGAAACATATTTTCAGTCTCTATTTACTTACTTTATGTAAAAGCGTGCATAATCCTACAACTTTGATATGTACTAAGAAACTTATTGGTTTAATGTGAAAACGAAAGTAAATTGGTAAATCAAAATTCATTTAGCACGACATTTTTCCCTTCTATTATTAACTGCTGTGTTTTTACATACTTGTATTATTGCGGAAAAACAACCTTTATACTTCAAAATAAACTTTAATTTCAACCTATGCTTAAAGGGACAGATCACCTTTCTATTATCTATGAATTTATCTCAAATAGTTCATAATTCTTTTCTTTGTCCTGTTAAAATAGTTACACATGTACTTACGTCTGTGATTAAATTTTCTTCATTCAGTTCTCTATATAAAAAATCAGTTTCATTTCTGTATCTCTGCAAGAATAATTCTGATAATGGTGGACTCGGTTGCGAGGTCAATAAACAAGTACACTTCCTGCTGTTACGTCATTTAGAGTTATTTCTCTTATGTTCCATACACTATTACTATTACAACAAACAAACAAAAAACTTTTCTCTGTAATTTAAAAAAATTGCACACAAGTACAAAAGTATTTTCACTAGGGTTTTGCCATGCCGAAAATTTCTACTTCAAGTTTTGTCAAAACATTATACCCATTTATCATGTTTATCAAAACTTAATAAACGCGTTATCACATATATATTAATTGCAGGTCAGGAAATATATAACAGATATTTTTTTCTAAAATATAAAATGCTAATTTTCTAAACGCACATGCATTATCACACCATTGCACAATCTGTAGGAAATTTTTGTGTACATTTGCGTCCTTGTCTACTTTTTTGTTGGGTTGGTAAAACGGAACAGTAATTTTTTACGTTTATCGGCACCTTATCAGCAAGTACTAACAGTCAAAAGGCCAGTAATTGTCCTTTTTTGCAGTAAAGACAGTACATGGCGCAATGTCTACAAATGTCTACAATGTATAGTACTTTTCATGTAATATTTCTTTAGTTTTTTAAGCTGTAATGGATGTAATATTTTTCAATATTCATCATATCGCAATAAGTTAAAATATGTTTATTTGGCAAATATCATTAGCATACACGTGTGCATAATTTTGGAATGTGCAAACAAGGGACATCGTGTTGTATCCATTGACTGTGTTCATTTTTCTTTCTGTGTGTATTACAGTAAAACTCGCTTATAGCGAAGTCCTCGGGACCGGTGAATTTAATTCGCTATATCCGTAATTCGTTATATCTGTATAACGAATTCGTATAACCATTATGGCGAATTCGCAATATGCATGTTTTTCTTCAAGTGTTTCTACCAAATATGTTAAGGAAGCTTATAAATATTACAAAATATACCTTCGAAAACTAAGGTTTTATTATGAATTGAATTTTTATTTTCAAATGCTAAAACATACAGTCAGTTCAATTTATCATATTTTCAGGTCTTTGAAAGCTCGTTATAAAAGCTGTATATTTTCATTATTTTAACCTCAACGGGACTCAAAATCAGTTCGCTATATCCGTAATTTCGATTATTCAGAGTTCGTTATAACCGTAAAATTTTACAAAGATTTGTTAAAAATTTTGCCGGGGACCGATTAAATTCGCTGTATCCGTGAATTCATTATATACATGTTCGTACTAAACAAGTTTTACTGTAATTCTTTGTTTGCTAAGTTTATTGTTTTAATTGGTGTACATCACACACATGTAAAAATTGATTCTGAATTGATTACTTTGTTAATTCATGTCCAGAGGCAGATTTGATTTTCTTATAATAAAGAAACAAATTTGAATTCACTCGATATCTTATTTGAGACTGTTTTTAATTACTTTGTGGATGTTTACACTTAAGTATTTACGAATAATTGTTAATCGTACATTAAATAGTGTTTTTCATCATAATTTAATAATAATAATAAATTTATACATACATGTATTCTCTTGATTTGTTATTTTAAAGTGTTTTTTTTTTTATTTTTGCGCCCGATTTAATGTCATTTTATACATGCATATAGACTGGAACAGTACGCCTTCGTTGCCAAGAATATGACATTATAAGAGCAAGAGCCGCTTTGGGCCTTATTTGGCCCTGATATTTTTTTTTTTTTTTTTTTTTTTTTTTTTTTTTTTTTTTTTTTTTTTTTTTTTTGAAAAATCAAAACAGATCAGTTTAGGTTGCAAATGCAGTATTTATCACTTGGAGTGTTGCTGACCACTTATTTATTTATCATGACGTAATTTTCCCTCTAGTCAGTGCATTATGATGTCATAAAATGCGTCATTTTCTTCATATCATCTAAATTCTTTTGAAAATGACTTAAAGTTGAAGCTTTTTTTCAATATTTCATATAGAGCACAACCCCTGATCCAAAATATGCAAATACATAATGAAAGCTCTGTTTCTGAAGATCGTGGGCTGTGCTCATATCTTATCTTTTTGCTGAAGGTATTTAAATGCGTATTTTTTCTGAAAATTTCAAGAACATTGCAATTTCCCAAACCGGTTTTGTAATATAGGGACTCTCAACACGAAATTTTATTATAGAATATGAAAGCACCAAATGTCTACTTTATTTGATATATGAAATGGGAAAGAGGTTAATTAATTGATATAAGTACAGAGCCATTTTATGCATAAGATGGCTCTTGTTCTTTGTAAACATATCATATAGCTAGAGTTTCAGCCTTGGTAAAGACGTTTAAAAGAATTTCGGACAACGTCTAGACACTAGCGCTGTGTTGCCCTCGGTGCTAAGTCTGATCTGTTTGAGAATTTAGTGGTTTGATTTTTATTTAAATTTGCTTTGGAAAGTTATACAGTTTCAAACAGGAAGCCAGTGGGTCACTAATCGACACTATCCCAGGGTGCTTTCACATACGTTTGAAGTATTTTTCCTATATATTTCTATGTAAAAAATTGATTCCCTACTGTGACCCCGCCCAACACCCGGTGGTCATGATATGAACAACTTAGAATCTACATTACACTTGAATGTTTCCACATAAGTTTCAGTTTTAATAGACGACTGTTTCTTGAGAAGATTTTTGAAGCTTTTTTTAATATATATATATATATGCCAATATTTGATTCTTTATTTTGGCCTATGTAAAACTTCTATTTAATTTCTATGTAAAACTTTGATTCCTTAGTGTGGTCCCGCCCAACTCCCGGGGGTCATGATGTGAACAATTAGGATCTACACTCTCCTAGGATGCTTCTACATATGTTTCAATTTTTAAAGCCCGGTGTTTCTTGAGCAGAAGATTTTTAAAGATTTTTAAAGAACCCCCGAGGGTTCTTCGAAATGTTCGAGTTGTTCATGGACTCATTAAAAAGTTAAAATAAGCACAATATCAATGTGTAAAAATGTTTTGTTTTGTGAATGTTTGAAGTTTCATTTCATTCGACTTAATAGAAATCAATTTACTTCATTTTATAATCAACATGTTCTGTTCCCGCGGAGCACACTCAGCGGCAATAAACAAAACATAGCGTCAAGAATCCCTTACAAATACTATTTTTAAGAATTTCATGCTGTCGTTAAATAATTTTTTTTTGTTTGGGTTTTAATTTCATTTATTACTTAATTCTGCTTTCACAGGATAAGCAACTATGAAGCGCCTATATTTTTCCTATACGTTTGAATTTTTTAAAGTTTTTGTTTCGATTTGTAATTCTATGTAAAACCTTGATTCCATACTGTTGCCCCGTCCAATCCCCGGGGATACTGATGTAAACAATTTAGAAACTACACGACCCCAGGAGGCTTCCACATAAGTTTCAACTTTTCTGGCCCCGTAGTTCTTGAGAAGAAGATTTTTAAAGTTTTTTCCCTATATATTGCTATGTAATAGTTTGATTCCCTATTGTGCGACCCCGCTCAACTACTGGGGGCAAAATTTGAACATTTTAGAATTTACACTACCCCAGGAGGCTTCCAAATAAGTTTCAGCTTTTCTGGTCCTGTGGTTCTTGAGAAGATTTTTTATTGACCCAATCACTCTATTTTTGTCTTGTCTTTTCTTGATTTTCTTCCTTTCTGAGCAGACTTGGCCCTTTTTTTTTTAATAAATTACACTCTAATTTACCCAAGGATGCTTTGTACCAAACTTGGTTATAATTGGCCGAGTGGTTCTTGAGAAGGTTTTGAAAATGTGAAAAGTTTACAGTTGGTGAGCTAAAAAAGGAATAATTTTTTTAATGCCTAAAGCAGGTAAATATTTTTATACTTGATCAATAATCTTCGTCAAGCTCATACTTTATTAACATCAAATGAAAAAAAATCCAACCGCTTAGTCTGATACCAGGGTCAAGATCAAAGTAGCAGTGTGAAATTCTAAAGTACCTGTATATAGTATACCTATCTTAATGATTTTGATAAATGTTCGCTTTTTTCTACTTTTATTTTAAAAATTGTTTGCACCCTCTCTAACAGTGCATGCGTCAATGATATCAACCAATTTCCAAATCAACATCGCTTACTCCAACCCTTATCAACATTCATTACTACAACTTCTTAATATGCCTTTCAACAATTTTTATCAACATGACAATACATAAATCGTTTTCAGCGTGACATATATAAATTGTTATCAACAACGTCTACATCAATCTTTATAATCAAGGCTTTATAAACCTTTTTCAACATGGTCTACATTATCCTTTATAATTTAACATGACAATACATCGACCTTCATCAGAGTGGTTTACATAGATTTTGATCAACATGTTTGTATCAACCTTTATCAACATGGCTTACATCTACCTTTATCAGCATGGTTTACGTCAACCTTAATCAACATGGATTACGGGTTGAAATAGCTTGAATTGGATTTGTTGCAGAATAAACTAAATCCATGGATACTGCAAAACTTCAAAAGCAAGTGATCGTGATCTTCTGGCGCGAAATACTTGATGGAGAAAAAGAAAGATTATTTGGGGCGCAATGATTTTATATTCTATTTGCTTCGTTGAATTGACATAAATGTTGTTTGTATTGGTAATATACCAAACATTTCTGTCTTTATAATATAATACATTTCTCTTGATTAATTCATAACAGTATTTTTGAAATGTAAATGTTTGTTTGAATATTGCATGCTATAGATATACTTTATGAAGTACAGTCAAGTACTGTTATTTGGCTTTGTTATTTTTGCTTCAGATATTGAATCTTCTTAACAAGCCCACTATCATACTCGGCAACAAAGAGAAAGTCGTTACTATCTACACATAATCCAGTCGGGGTCTTCAGATCACAGCAATCTATTAAAGTGAGGAATTCTCCATCACTGTCCAAGATGTAGATAGAGTCGTTATGATAATTTGACGTAAGGATCTGACTCTGACTATCTGTCGTTATCCCAAAAGGTTTAAAAAGTTGGGGTTTGGATGAAAAACAAAAACCAGTGTATCTAAAGCGGAGATTTCCAGTGTGGTTGACCACAACTACGGCACACGCATTAAAGTCAGCCACACAGATATCTAGATTTCTGTTTTCAGTGATACACTTTATGGAGTCTGTTCCTGAGTATAGGGCTTTACCATCATCGTCAAACCGGATTGTTTGTTTCTCACGTGAGCCAGAGTAACGGGCAACTCTGGATTGTGTTTTGTCGTTGCTGTACATGGTAACCAGAAGATCACCAGAGGATGTCACGCAGAGATTGTTAGGTATCCAGCCCAGTAGTCTGAACAGTTCCTCTGTCTGTCCACTTTTAACTCTATTTACAGTCCTTGATGTCCCAGAGGAGTACAAAAGATCCCCATCTCCAGTAACTGCGATATCATTTGACCAGTTTCCTGTCTTCGTTTTGATTGTATTCATAACTGTGCCTTGAATGTTGAAGCATTTCATATCGGTAGATCTGGTGTCGAATGCATTTATCCAAATGTTTTCATCACTGAGACATGTAACAGAGCAAAGATTTTCATTCCCAGTATTTATAGAGGTAATTACCTTTGGATCTCTAAGAAAATGTTCAGTTGATGTATGTGGTTTCCTTGCTTTATAGCGTATCGCTTCCCTTATTATGGATAGCGGTGTCAAAGATCCAAACAACTCAGAAAGTTGTTCTGTATCAATTGTTTTTGGATTGAAGTTTGGTGGTGATACATGAAATTTTTGAGGGAGTTTTCTGAATTCTTCGTTTTTAGATCTGTACTCCATGGTCAATATTACTTTGTTTGAATCATCAATTGTAAGGAGGTTAAGTCGTGTTTGTTTAATTTGAATTAGTATTTGTTTGATTTCATCCAAATGTTCTTTCAGGATACTAATGTGCTTGACTTTGATCTCCTTAATTCCGTCTTTCACTTTATTGGCAATACTGGTAATTTTTCTGTGCCAGTCTTCTTCATGATCTGACAATGCTGTTACAAGTTTTTCATAATCTTTATCCAAGTCATCTATCCGGGTTTCTAAGTCAGTTGCTATTTCCTCATAGCAAGGGGAAATAATATTTTCAAGTTCTTCTGTATCTTTACTAATTCCTTCTTTCCTTGAACGATAGATATCCTCAAGAGTTGAAATAGTATGCCCCTTATGTGTATCAGACATAGTTGTGCACAAAGAGCATACAGAGATGTTGCATTCTTGGCAATGAAATTCACAGCTCTTTTTTTCATGTGTTTTGCATCTAGGATAAATCAACGTTAATCTTCTCAGCTCGAATGGAACAACTTTATGTTTGTCATAGCCATTAGAAATATGTTTTCCTATACAAGAGATGCACAGGTTGACATGACAGAAATCACAGTGCATCTGCACTATAGCGACCTCGCAAAGGTCACAACGAATGACATCTTGGGCACTGTTGTTTGGATCCATAGAGAATCTAGAATTCAAAAGATATACAATTAATAATTAGTAAAAAAAAAAAAAACCTGTTCCATTGAATGATATATTAGTTTAATGAATTACCGGCATAAATAGTCATCTTATCTGAGACATCGATTATATTGAAACATGCTCTGTTTGTTATTAAGAACATACAAATACCTTATTCTCTCAATGATGAAAAAATAAATATACATGGTTTACCATATCTAAACGTATTTTATATTATATTGCGGATCTACTTATTCTTCTTAGAAACACGGAATATATATTTTTTCCCTTTTTTGAAAATTATTTTATGGGGTCAGATCTTGGCTAGGTGCTGTTAAATAAATAATGTCCTCGGTGCTCTGAAAGAAGCAAAAGACGCTTTTAAATGATTTTGTCTTGATGATTTAACTTAAATATTCTCTTTTGATTGAAACAAATGTTCGTAACATTTAATCCAATTTCTGATTGTTTTTTAAACTCTTTTTTGAGTATGGCCCTTCATATACTGGAATATGGCAGATCCTACGATTTCCTGGACTTGTTTATTCTTTCTGAAAGGTGTTTTTTCACGTTTGAAAAAAAATCAAGTCAAAGGGTGACATATACGGCAAATATTGTTGCTATTACAAAACATTATCTTTCTGTTTATCCCCAAAACACATTTACTCTTCAGGAAGTATGGGTTGGGACGCTGCCATTATGAAATTTAATGTAGTGGATTCCTGATTCTGGTTTGGTCTTTTCTTAAACATGTCGATTTTTTTTTTTTTTTTTTTTGCAAACTTTTGCTTTGTAGACTCCTCCAGAAATTGAACTGCCTCCTCGAATAAGAATTTGGATAAAACCACTAATATTTATGAAAATGGCATATAAAACCGTCCGTCTACTTGCATTTTCTCTATTCATATCTCGGCTGTTTTTGTCAAGAGCATCTTATTGTAAATTTGCTTTGAGGGTTAATTTAAAGCAACGGATTTATATTTCATTCTACTTCGATTATTGCCGAGATCAAAGAAAAGCCCCGGACATTATTCTCACGTCATCAAAACATGATCAGATCAGAAACACGTATCAAACCTGTGCAGTTGAAATGTACATTTGATTTAAGAATGAAATACTTATTTAGACCACATTGGTGGTTCGTCTAGTGCAATTTAAACACTATATATTGCAGAAAGAAGCTATAAAATGTAGGTTTCTAAAGCCAATCTTGGCTGTTTCACGACACGAACCTCCCTACGTGATTTTAGTGATAAAGTGGTAAAATAAGAAACTGATTTTGTCATTATATTTCATAAAGATAAATATAAATAAGCTTTAAACAGATTTATAAGTAATAAAAGGCTAATTTTAATGCAGCGAAAGCACAAATCATCTTCATTCTATTCACAGGTAAACAAACACATTTACACTTTGGTGCTATCGTTAGTAAATTCACCCATGCATGTAAAGTACTCAAACACAAAGAAATCAGTATAACCGCATGTCGTGTGAGGAAACGTTCTTTTATGCTATATTTTTTATACCAGAGTGCTTTTCATGCACGAGTGGACAAACTGACAACAACTCAGAATTCGACTTTCAATATTTAATTTTAAAAGAATGTTTTTGAATTTTCATTACATAAAAACCTTGATCAAGGTATTTGTAATACCTTGACAAAGCTATATAGCTTTATCAAGCTATATACCTTTATCAGGTATTGTGCTAGACTTGCTCCGGGAGATATAAATGACTAACACGCAGCTGATGCTGTATATCGCAAAACCTGTAGTGTCAATTTCCGTACCAGAAAAAAAACATTCCTGGTACATTTTCTCCAACACCAGCGAAACAAAAAAAGGAATGTACCTCAGGTAGACCAGTAGAGCTCATACAACAGAAAGCATTCATGAAAATAACTGATTATTTTGAAGCAAATAACGATGAGCAAATTACCATAGTGGATCTTGTTTTTAAAAAAATGGAAGAATTTTGTGAAATTCCTTACAGTGATGTGTACATGAAACAAGCTTCGACAAAAATATGACAAAGACATTGTCTTCACCGATGTCAATGGCAAATTGGATGTTGTCATTTTTGCTACACAGCTAAATCAATTCTTTGACTTCTACATGCAACGGAAAAAAATTCTGAGTCAGACAAGTTTGCTCTGATAACCGCTGCATCCAAGATCATACGCAGTAACATTAAATGCATGTCCATTTCAAAGCAATCTTATCCATCCCCAACAGAAGTAGGATCGAAGAATTTTCATTTAAATTTCTTACCACTGTCACTTAAAAAATTTTTAGATAGCATTTTCATTGAAAAATCCTAATCTGAAGAAAGCAGCAATTGGTTAAGAGATGATTCAGGCGGCAAGGCCAATGGTCATTATTTCACCATTACAAATCAGTCTGGGTGTTCTTCTGCATCAACACTTTGCCTCTCGTTTACTTACTAAAACCTTGCATAATCTTGGCTTCTGCACATCCTACTTTGAAATTTAAAAAAAGTTCCAATCATCCGCTGCTGTGGTACAAGGCAATTCACTCCAGGTTGATGTTGGAGAGGAGTTTTGTTCGCAGTTTGTCGCAGACAATGTTGATCACAATGCCTGTACTATTGATGGTCTGAATACTTTCCATGGAATGGAAATGATGCAACGACCTTCTCTTTCAAGAAAAAGAACAAAGCCATAACCATGCACGCTAAACAAGCCTTATCAATTGATAATGAAACTGCCCAAAGTAGATTCCCAACTTTTATTTCAGAGGATAACAACTGTAGCCCGAGACGCATTTCCCGAAATGAGTGAACGTTTTAAATTTGAACTGTCAAGTCATCCTTCTTCTCTGTTTGATTACGAGAGACGCAAAAAAACACCCTTGTAGAATGATGCAATTTGGACGTCGCGTGAATGCAGGATTGATGCCTTACCAGTAGATACTAAATATGTACTGGATGGTGGGTCTTTATTGCAAAATTACCATGGACTTCCAAATCAACATTTGGTGATATGCCCAAATTTTATTCAAGATACGTTGCTTCCAAATTTTCAAACTGCACAGTTGCTTTTGATGGTCACTCAAACGGCCCCACAACCAAAGATGTTGCTCACATCAGACGCTCCAAGGGGCTGACAGGACGTGATGTTTTCTTCAACGAAAATACACCGTTTCGTTAAAAAAAAATAAGTGTTTCTGTCTAATCAATCAAACAAACAGAAATTTATTAAGCTCTTACAAATTGACCTACGAAAGTAAGGATGTTGCACAATAAATGCAGACTGTGATGCAGACCTTCTGATTGTTCAAACGATGTTATCGCAAGGAAAAGAAAATAATTTCGCTCTTATTGGAGAAGACACAGACCTTTGGGTGCTTTTATTGCATCTTTTGGATCTTGCGGAAAGCAAAGAAGTTTATTTTCTCTCTGATAGAGATAACAAAACTGGAAAATTATGGGACATTAAAAAGACAAAGATACATTTGACAGACGAAGTTTGCGAGTGTATTTTTTTTACCGGCATTGACAGGTTGTGACACTACCTCTAGAATATATGATTTGAGTAAGGGACAAATGTTAAAGAAAGTAAAAGCTAATTCAGCTTATTGGAAGGAGGTTTCTTCTTACTTTCTAACAAATTCGCCGATGTAATCTTAAGAAATGCGTGCATCTCAAGGGGAAGAGGCTATAAAAATATAGCTGGTTTGTTTGGCGCTCAGCCTTGCGAAGGACTAGACCTACTGAGATTTCGGAAATTTGTCACCAAAGCACCCCGTGTTGAAAAACAGATAGAAGTATGCGGTCTCCCATCGACATATGCAGCTACAATATATCACATTTGCCGAGAATACCATTAAGTACAACAATAGATAGGTAATAACCTGGAGCCAAAAGACTGAGGATGGAAGTTGGAAAGTGGGATTCTGGTTCCAACGAAAACATCCCCCCTCCTAACTGCAAATTAAATTGTGAATGCAAACGTTTCAATTGTAAACGACATGGTATTGTTTGTATCATGAGTTGTGGGTAATGGTATAGTTTGCTCTAATTCTATTGATGGAGACATTAATTTTGATGATGAATGAGGATCACTTTATGAATTTTTATCGACTTTAAATCGACCCAAACTTTCCAGAAATATCTGCCCTTGATATAAAGAAGAAAATTTTTGATTTCTCAAAATTTCTGCGTTAAATAATTTATTTGATTTACTAACATATTCAAAATACTACCTTGATTAAACATAGTGGATAATTCATTTATTAGGTACAAAATATGGTAATTATACATTGAATACCTTAAACAAAGATTACAAGATCAATTTATACAAAAATGGCATTCTGATATTAATAGTTTTCTAAAGGTACTTTGTTTTAAACTTTTAAACAAATTTCGAGTGTGACTGAATGATTGATTGTATGTTGTTTAACGTACCTTTCGAGAATTTTTCACACATATGGAGTTCACCAGTATGCCGGTGAAGGGCTTCAAATTTTGACCTTTACTCGGCACTCAGGACCACTGAGCAGTGAGGGATCTTTATCGTACAAAAGCCTGCCGCTGACACGGGGCCTCGGTTTTTAAGGTCCCATCCGTGTGAGAATTTTTAAGTATCTTACCACTAAAATTTAGAATAAATAGTTGCAAATTCCGTACTACTAATCACCGTCTACCAAGTGAGCTGGGAAGATAGGCATGTATACTATTATATGAAAGATTATGTACATTTTGCAATTGTAAACATGCTGATGAATTCCATTTTATACTTGAATGTACTGCACTGTCAGATATCAGGAAAAAGTATATTAATGAATACTACTTTACTAGACCAAATTTTTTGAAATTTTCTCAACTGATGACAAACAAAATGCTATGTCACTTATAAAACTCTGTATGTTTATCTGTTTATATTTAAAATATATAATTTAGTCTGTCCTCCATAATTTTTCACCTCATTTATTTCAATTTTATACATGTATCAAACGTGTTTTTTTTTCTATTTTTTTTCTTTTTCTCACATTGCCATTTTCTGATTGTACATATATTATACCTCTGACCTGAATATATCTATGCTGTAAATATTTTTTATCGTCCTCATGTACCTCATGTACCATGTATTTTAAATGGTATTGAGATAATAAATGAACTTGAACTCGAACTTGCTTATCACGAATTGTGGGGTGTCCTTATCATGCGTGTAGCATCGATTTTTGAAAATGGGGGCAGTTTTTTTTTACCTGGAAAAGTTGACAAGCAAAAAAAAAAAATAGGACAATTGCCCAAAGTCGAAAATCTTATTTCGTGGGGGGAGGGGGTGTGGAGGCAATTTTTTTTCACTGCCAATTCCTTTCAATATCCATCTTTATAGCTTACAATATTATATTTTCTTCATAATATTTAATTTACTTTAGTATACAGTTGGCGACCAACCAGCCTCTCAATAGTAAAATTAGTGTTGGCAAAAAAAGTGGGGGGATGGGCTCCCCCCTCCCCCCGTTGCTACGTGCCTGCTTATACATTACGACGAATATTTCTTTTCCGTTTCTAAAGAAATGGGCGTGTCATTATGTTATAATTGACGTTCAAAATATGACAGAACGTTTCATCCAAACGGAAAGTTTTACCACTTCAATGCACTTCATTGTATATGAGTAGAAATTAAGCTTTTTTTTCTCTATATTTTACACACATGCACTTGTGTGTTGATTGCATCAAAGATAAGGGTGTTACAAGCTGATATGTAAAAACACAAAATGAACCGTTCCAAGCAAAAACCCCCCTTATGTAATCTGACAGAATTTTACGTCACAATAGAAATAGCGACGTCATTGTTTTGTAACAAAAACTGCGATCAAAATATATCGCGCACTGACTGCTTTCCAACTACATGCTGTGTTTCACGTCACAGAATTTCTTCGTTGTGCTTTCTGCATATTTTCTTTCATGACTTTTGTCTATTTCATAACATATCTGACTCTGATTGTTGTCAAACTACATGTGCATTACACATTAAAACGACCTAAGAGTGTTCTGATTAAAAACATAAGATTTGTCAACACTTCAACAAGTATTCTGTTCCATGTACAATATTCAGTTAAACTAAATAAAACATGCAACTGTTGTTTAAAATTCAGATTTGACTCTTTCTTATTCAACAAAAACAAAAAATAACTACATGCAATGATGATATTGATTGTAACAGCTGTGTAAAAAAAATTTAAAAAGGAAGGTTCCGTAGAAGGAAGAGTAGTTTGAAATGTGTTTTTTTTTTTTTATCCGAAGTCTTGGCGAAAATTGATTAGACTTAATCACATGTCAAGAAAACTGTACAGGAATTAACACGAATCAAAACTGAATGACAGAATTGTTACACCACACCAATGCCAGATCTAAATTCGGGGTATTTTTTCATTTATTGTAGACCCAGAACCTCTTGGAAGAAAAGTGACAGTTAGTTCAATTAAGAAAGGTACATTAATATTGAAAAGACGTATATCCGACATTCTCCTTTTTTGTTACGTGTTGAAAAGATCGATAACTCGTTAATACTGTTGTAACATCCCCCTCCCACCACCACCTCCAAAAGAATTATAAGAATGTATGTGATAAAGCATATATAGAAATAAATACATGTATATCTTTTCACAAATTTTTGGAAGTTCTGAAAAGTACTGTATTTGACATGCAGACCTACATTATTTATATAATTGCTTGTCACGTTATTCTACCCCCCCCCCTTCCAGGCATCATTGCATGCTAAAGTCAACAGTGAAAATTTACATTCAGAAAAAATTACGGAGAGGGGCTCCCATGCAACCCTACGAATTTGTTTTTTTTTATGTTCATGATTGTAAGCACATTTCACCTGAATATAAATCGAGTGCAAAAAAAAAAAAAAAAAAAAAAAAAAAAAAAAATACATTTCCAAAATATTTTGATCAGTTTGGACTTTCCCGATCTACTTTTTTGTCTAACGTAGCATGAAGTAAATGTTCGTAATTTTCACCAGGAAGATCACATGCAGGTGAACATGACCTGATTTTTATTTTCCCACAATGCTTCGAATTTTATTCAAAAGACAGTCCAATATGCAGAGTTCGCACGTAAAACATGTTCTCTTTTCTATGAAATTCCTTTATTTTTTTTTCTATGAAGACGGTTATCAAATATTGTACATTTGAGTCGATGACTTTAAAACTTAAGTTGCATGCTCTGAATAGGCCCCTGACTTACACGTTTTTCTTAATCTCTAAAATATTTTTTTAGCTTTTGACTAACTGGTACATTATCAGAGGACCTTCATGATATTATAAGTGTAGCTGCAGATCTGTAGCTCTCCGAAAAAATATTGATAGACTTGCAGATCTATAGCTCTCCGAAAAAATATTGATAGACCGGAGAGCTACAGTGCCACCCATTGAAAAAACTATATTTATTGCGCACAAAAAAGTGCGCTCGGTTCTCGGTTTATTTCTCCATGATTTTAAACTGTAATCTCAAAATATTACTGACCGTGTGTTCCTAACATATTCTTTGACTCTTTCCACAACAAAACATTCCTCATAATTGTTGTTAATAGTCCTCCTGGCCCTGATATTGTAATCATCGAACATTTCGCTTATTTATACTGCCATTTTGGTTTCAAAGATAATTCGGTCCAATATGCTTCGTTCAGATGTCAACTACGAAAGTACTTGATAGGGGAGAGAGGATTTTTTTAAATCTTCCATTTTATGCAATTTAGATAAGAATTTGGAAGAATTAATCAACAACCGATCGCACTTTTTTGTGCGCAATAAATATACAGTTTTTTCAATGGATGGCAATGTAGCTCTCCGGTCTATCAATATTTTTTTCGGAGAGCTACAGATCTGCAGCTATTATAAGTGTTGACCTGTGAAACGAGCCTCATAACAACCTGTTGTTTTAAAAAAAAACAAAAAAAAAAAACAAAAACTGTGACCTGTATGTTTTTTAAAACTTCATACGGATTGTATAACAGACTTAAATATTGAGAAAGTATGTCTAACTTTCACTTTCATAGATCTATGCGTAAAGCACAAAAGGATCGACTCTAATAATTTTGTTGTTAGAAATAAATGGGGCTGTATGTTTAGCAATCTTCTGTATAGTAATTACATGTACGTGAGTGCACTGTAGAAAATATGCAATTTTTTTTTTCAAAAAAAAAAAGAGCGGAATTAAATGCCTTGCTCATTTTCTCAGTTTTTCAGGTCATGTTTTTATTAGCTATTTCATAATTTGAAATCTGAAAGGTACACTTTAACTATTCATAATTTACAGATTTAACATGTATATATCTAGTCAAAATTTCCTTTATACTAGTACTTATATATTTATTCTTTCATTGCAGCCCCCCTTTCCTTCCAATATCTTTTAACAAATGAGGGCATAATTAAGCAAAGAAAATGCATATGTAGTTGAGCATTTAGAAAAAAGGATAAATGATACTCATCATTAACATTGATATAGCATACTTTACAAAATCCTTATGTCGTGTTCATTAATAAAAGCGCAAGCCCCTGCCCCTTAATGCTGTCTCTTGGTCAGTGTTTTGAAGGCAAAGGTTGGACAAGTAAAATCAATTATAAAAAATAAATTGATGGGAACTAAAATATTTTTGTTGTTGCTGGTTTTGAAAGATTTGGGCTGAACTTAAGCGGTAAAATTGAAAGAGAATTTTACTTTATAAAAGACCTATCAATTATTTGTGATGTTTTCTCTAAGTCAGCGAATCATAGGACTATTTGAACTCCATTGGCATATTTTTGATTAATATCAGAAAAGAATGAACTGAACTTTTTCATAAAAAAGGAAAAAAAAATGTTTACAACAAATTAAGTATATATATATATATATATATTAAGCAGAACGGCAATACAATACCAAGTTATTGCGTATAAGTAATGCATAATTTTATTACGTCGCTATAACGTCGACGTCGCTACAATAGAAAATTTTTAAAATATGACGTCGGCCGTATAAATGATGCATACTTTGAATACCTGTAAATCAAGATACACCTGTAATATTTACAGGTTATATTTACCTAAGGTTCTACATCATTTTTCAAGAAAAAAGTCATTTTCGAAAATTTTTGACATAAGGGGGGTTTTTGCTTGGAACGGCTCAAATATGAAATTTCTGATTGGTTGGCAATTGTTTTCATGGTTTTAATACCACAAAGAGGCTTAAGATTTACATGTACTCTCTGTATACTTTAATCTGATCCCATCTGTTAAAAAAGCACATTTTTATATAACTGGTGAACAATTTTAAAGGTGTTGGTGTGGTCCTAATTTTCACATTACAAAAAGAAATTCATTTAAGATTCTCTAAATATAGCGTTCCTATGGAAATTAGTAGAAAAAATAATATACCCATTAAAAAATTGGAAAATATATTGTTTCCTTGGATACGTACCCTTGTGTCAAAATTTCTTTAAAATTTTACGATTTATATTTTAAAAATGAACAACTAATCTGGCTTTCAATATTTTGACTACCACACAATCTCTAACTTGATGCAAGAAGTAGGGATTAATATTGACATAAAGTCAACAAAATCAAATATTTATATATCCAGTGTAATCCATTAGAAATCCACGACGTTCAAGTTTCTATAACACACGCAAAACCTTGTCACCGCGAGTAGAACACACAGTAGGAACTATATATGCATTTTCAATACTCTAGGAACACCAAAATAAATATTGTTTTCATCAAATTAAATAAAAACTACCCTGTTAAATTAATGTAATTTCTATAAGGGTTAGTTTAAAATAAATTTGTCATTTTTTTTCCTCGCAATGTTCATATTTGCGATATTTCACTACACAACGTCACAAACGGCTCTTACGTCTCTTAGGCAAAACAGTTCTGAAAGGCGCTATTGATCCATTTTAATTTTAACGAAGTAAAATATAATGAAGAAAGAAATTTAAAGAATGCATGTAAATATATAAAGCATTGAATTCTTATTTTTGGCTGTTGTCGGTCCCATAACACCTGGCCTTTCCGACAAATTATCATACCCAGGTAACACTCGGTATTCAATTTGTCAACACGGCCAGGTGTTTTATAGGACCGATAACATCCAAAAATAAGTATTCAATGCTTTGACATATCTCTTTCTTGATAATCATAGCAAAAGTGATGTTTTTTTTTCATCAAACTTTATCAATATATGATATTCAATTTTAGTTCTGCCAGATGAGTACTATTCAAGGTGAGCCAAAAATTATGTTTTTAATGATTAAAAGGGAAGTAAATTCCTAGACCCAATTTACCTTGATTCCATGGTTACATTGCAAAGTAGCAATTAATCCGAATTTTGTTTTTGTTGTTGGTTGCAAAGTCCTTAAGATGCTAGTATTTGTTAATTTTGAATTTTCTCGCTTTTCCCCCAAGAAAGTATAGCCTTATCCCAATCTTAGTAACTGAATGCGTTTATTAATAATGGCTATCATGGCAATCCATTAGTTATTTGCGGTGTGATATTTGTTTTACCTATTTACTTAAACTCAAATATTGTTATTGTTTTTTATAAGTTGTTGATTAACTTTGATCATTTACGTGTTTTCTATCATTAGTGAATACTAAGCAATTTTCAGCATTTTACAGCATTTAGTACAATTCTGTCATCCTTAGACTTTTAATAGGGCGTGGCATTCTCGGCGCTACATAATTGGGGTCTCTCAAATGGCGAATAGATCGTCATTGTTAAGAAATTAATAACAACAGCAACTTTAATTAATTGTTGGTGACAATGATTAGACGACTTAGGCCCCAGCACTTTGCCGTACGAAACACTATCATTAGATCCTTGCTACACTCATTGACATTCGCTCGAATTTCTATCCCATGTATATTTCAACAGTAACTGAAAGAGTGCGTAAATTTCAGACGCTATTTATTTAACGTCAAGAATACTACGCCTTACTGAAAGTCCAAAGATAACAGAAAATTGTACTAAATGCTGTAAAAAAAACTGAAAAACGTTCAGTATTCACTATTAGTTGAAACACGTACATGATAAAAATCAACCAAAAACTTATAAAACACAATAAAAATATATGACTTTAAGTAAATAAGTATTAGAGATAACATTCTCTAAATAAGTAATGATTGCCATGCTAATACATTGTTAATACGGAGTTAATATCTCTCAGTTGATTTGATACTCAAGAGCATGCTTTATGTAAGTTCAATTTCTAAAACGAGGTAAATTATTGACAAACAAGTTGATGAAACAAGAATATCAGCAGTCCCGTTTAAGTCATCATTTCGTAAGTTCTATGGTCGATACAATGACCTTGTCAGCAAACACGATTTATCATTGAGTTATAAACTGACTGACGTTTTTCATACTAATTGTTAGTCCATTATTTACACACTGATCGAATTGACGAGAAATTTTCCGATCAAGACAAGGAGCACAAGGTGGGTGTGACCGTTCGGCAAGGGATGTTTACTCCTCCATGGCACCTGATCCCACCCCTGATGTTTCGGAGGTCCGTGTTAATTTGCTCCCATTTCGTATTGTTAATGGACTTTTGAGCTTGAATACAGTTCGTTATTTTCATATATTTCACTAAAATGTATTCTGAATGTACCTATAGTTACCACTTACATAGAGATAATGAAACATATGGAGATAACAAACAGTATTCAAGATCAAAAGTCAATAAAACAATACAAAATAGGAGCAGAGCAAACACGGACCTCCGAAACATCAGAGGTGGTATCAAGTGCCAGGTAGGAGTGATCATCTCGGTCACACCCGCCGTGTGCTCCTTGTTGTGATCGGGAAATAATGGAAAAATCCGTCGTCAATTCAGTGTATAAATAATGGACGGACAATTAGTATGGAAAACGTCAGTAAGCATTTGACTCAATGATAAAGTGTATTTGCAGACAAGGTCATTGTATCGACCATAACAGACGAAATGATTACTTTAAACGAGACTGCTCATATTCTTGTTTCATCAACTTGTTTGTCAACAATTTACCTCGTTTTAGAAATTGTTCATACGTAGAGCATCCTCAGATTACGTATCGAATCAACTGAGATATATAAACTCCGTTTACAGGTGATGAAGATACATGTATATTGCTGTATAAGTAAAGGTAGTTGACGATGGAAAAGTTAAATGCATCACGTTAATTTATCACGGAGCTTGGTAGTTAGATTACCATTAACGTCTTCTTCATGCAAAACATCCAAATATGAAATAGACGTGTCAGACTCTGTGGTATCTTTTATCTCAACCTCACCAGGATATATCGTAATGTAACGTCTTCGATATACCTAATGTCGAGTTGAAGGCCATCGCAAGTGTTTTCTTCTTTTCACTCATTATAAAATTTTGCACAAATTCTGCTTCATATCAATACAAACACAGGTATTCTAATAACGGGGCGCAATTGGTACCCATGGGAATTTCAAGTTTTGTTCTCCAAAAAGACTTGAAATGATATATATGAAATGAAACATGTGAAGTGTGAAAAAAGAAAGTTAAAAATCTCTTTTTTTCTCTCTGTCTTCTTTATGCGCCAAGCAAGGTTTACCTATGGGAATTTTGTTATTTTCATCTGGTTACACGGGGGGGGGGGGGGGGGGGGGAGGGTATAATGGGGTTGGTTGGGCTTTCACTATACAGATCGAGAAAAGGGAATTTAATTTCAAATGGATTTTTTCTTTAATTGTATTTCAAACTACATATTTAACAAAAGTGTCTCTCCAAAATTCCGGTGTTTATATATTGCCATAGATCCTTGGTCATTTATTTTTAAAAAAGTAGATACATGTATTTTGCAAAGGTTAAGAGAGTATTTGATATCTAATTTCTAATCCTTTATTACATCTTTGTGGTCGAGGAGACAAATTTTACTTCGGTTTGCAAGAGCAATATATATCTAAAACTATTGTAAACATTTATTGACTGTGTCCTCGGGCAAAATACGTTTTGTCGACCCTCGAACCAAACTGTCTGCCTTCGTCCTATAAGGGTTTGCTTCTTGGGTCCTACAAAATTCATGTTGCCCTTGAACTCAGTCAATATTGTGTATACATTGTACATGTAGTTTTGTCTTTTTCTCCCCTTTGAAAAAAATTCTCTATTGAAACACTCACAAAATGGGGTGTGGAATCCGTCATGTCTTAAAAAGAGCCATCATATTGTGCGGAATAAACATTTTTCATGTTTATCTAATAACTACAAAATATCATCAAATCATGAAAATTATTTTTATTGACCCTACGAATTTGGGCTTGGTCGGAACCGGGGGTGGGGTGGGAGGGGGCTTTGTCCCCCAAAGTTTATTTTCTGCAATAATAATAATGGTATCTGATTCGGTGGAATATTGATCAATTCGTGCACATTTTTTCGATATTAACGCACATTGAAAAGAAACTTTTTTATTTCAAAAGCGCGTTGACTATGTTCCAAATTCAACACACTGTGATTTTTTTTCATAATGCGTAATTTTTGCGTTCTAACAAACATCTAAAATCATCAAACAAAATGTTGTGAGCCAATGCTCACTAGTAATATCCAAATACTTATGTGAGTATACCTGTTTATTTGAGTATACCTGTATATACGCCGTCGTGTGAGTTTATTGAACAGACACAGGGATGAACAGAAAGATGATATCGGATTCCCATAAAAAAATTAATCCGACCATATCAAAACAAAAAATATGCTATATTTAAAATGCCATGTATCTGCGTTGAGTAGAAAACTGCGATGAAATTTTGGTACGGGTAGACGCAGGAATAAACAGAGAATAGCTGGATCGGATTCATTCTTCATTAATTTCATAATTCGCCGATTATATGCCCCTTCCTTCCACCCGTATAAAGTAGTACAGTTATGTGTACTGCCATGTTGTAAATTTTGAATTTACTAGGGGGAGGTAAATACAAAATTACAACATGTTGTAAATTTTGCATTAATTACTTCCCCCTTGTAAATTCAAAATTTACAACATCATTGTACTGTGTTGTAGAACCTTGTAATTTCTAAATTTGTTTTCAAATAAATTTTCTGTATATTTATTTTATGTATAATATATTTTCTAAACAAAAATAAAAATTTCAATATAAACTGTAACATCTACTCGACCGACCCTGCACCCAGCTTCATGCACCCATACCCCCTCAGTATCAGATACGTTATCCTGTAAACTTTTTCTTGTCCCCCGCTGAAAATGAGAGATATATACTAGTATTTCGGTCCGTCCGTCCGTAGGTCCGTCTAGTTGTGGTTCTGTCTGTCTGTAACACTCTTTTTCCAAGTGACATCACAGGAAACCTTTTAAGATCAAAAGGTCAAATGACAAGGTCAAGAATTCAAAAAGCATGTCTGTTTTAACACTTTCCTGTCCGTGCGATATCTAGAGAAGCCTATGAGCTTTATATTAGCTATATTGATTTTGAGGTCAAAAGGTGTAAGATCAAGGTCGTCAATTCATATTTTCTGTCTGTGTTTAAAACTTAATTTCTTTCCTGAGCATTATCTCAAGAAACTTTTGCAATTAATATTTATATTTTTGGGAAAACATCATATTTTCCATTAAATTGATGTCTAGTTCATGAACAAACAAATAGATGGGATATTTTAATCTCCCGTAAATTATCCACATATTGTTCCTGCAGCAATGTATGTGAGCTGATCAAAGGGGCAGAATTTAATCGGTTTGATTTTATTTTAATCAGTCAAAAGGTATCTGGATCCGTATGGAAAGTCTTATATATAGTAAGTACATGTACTCCGAAATTTTTTTCGTTAAGCAAAATTAAAAAAATCTCATCCAAACAAATAAGAATAGTGCTTTTAAAAACGCGCATCATTACTAAAGATGCATTTCCCGCAACAATCATAATATATCATGCATGTTTGGCCATTTGTACACAATATTTGAGTAATTGAAAAGGTTACTAATGCTTTAATAATATTTTTTAACTGTCAAAGTACTTTTTTGTTTTCTTTGTGTCGATGATCAATGTCCGAAGGCAATTTTTTTTATTAAACACGTGTCTAAAGATGTCATAAAGTAGGATCAAATATACATGTATTTACGAAAGCTTCCGGGTGGGAAGAAAAAGTTATAAGGTGTTACATGGAACAAAGGCGTGCAAATATATATATAGCATGTTTATTTTGATTTATTACATTATATATTTGAACATTGTAACTTTTCGTGAAATAAAATTCTGTATAATCAGTGTCACAGATTTTTAGTAAGTTTCGTACGCCATGTAATATAAAGTACGTATATATATACCTACGGTGTATAATTACATATCTATGTGTTGTCCCTGAAAAAGGGCAATAAAAAGCAAACAAAACAACAAATAAAATAAAAAAAAAAAAAAAAAAAAGTTTATTAAACTAATGATAACTATGGAATGCCATATACGACAGCCAACTGCTGACTGCTTACTGCCAACTGTCAGCTGCTTACTGCCAACTGCCACACATATTTGAATAAATTTTATATTTATATTGATATTTATATGAATTTTCAAAAAAAAAAAACAACAACAAAAACAAAAAACAACAAAAACAAAACAAAACAAAAAAAAAACAGGCGCGGATCCAGGACATTTATTCCAAGAGGTCACCCAGGTAAAATTAAATTGACTAAATGACCATTATGTTTTAATTTATGTAATATTCAATATACAGTGTATGCTATTGATAAAGTACATTGTTTACTTTTATTTTCTTATTTGAAATAGGTAATAAAATGACTATATTTTCTGCTTTTAATCTTAAAAGAAGTAACACCCCACCCCTTACCCCACCCCCCCACACCCCCGGAGACAACAAAATCTTTGAAGAGAGAAAATAAAAAAAGAAGAGATTTGTCGTTTCGCAGATAAAGATGTTTCGAAAATAAATTTATATTTTCCATTATATACTCAAATTAAAAATGTATATCTCTGTGTGTTATAATGTTTCACATGCAAATATCTTGGGGTTGGGGTGGGGGTGGGGGCATTTAAAATTTGTAAAGTCATGGGTTAATGTATAAACTAAACAAACTAAAACTGATCTTGGACCCTCCACATAGAAAACGCCGATCAAACGTTTATATATCTCTTTGTTTTTATTAATAAGATATGTTTTGCATGCATAGATCTAGAGAGAGAGAGAGGTCCGGACCACCCCTCTGAAATTTGTAAAGTCATTTAATGCACAAACTAAACCAACTAAAAGTTATTCAATGTATAAAATAGATCAACTAAAACTTTAAATGGACCTTAGAACTCCCCCCTCACCCCGAAAACGCGGTTTCGTGTTAAGCTGGTATAAAAAAATGTCATAGACATGAAGATGTGACGCATGAGAACCCCCTCTTCCCGGCCGAAATAAATTTTCACATGAAGGAGAGGACTTTACAGTTTTTCTTTGCTTGTCCAGAAATTTCTGGGTTGGATTTTTTTAACATGAGTGACCCTCTTGGAAAAAATGTTCTAGATCCGCGCCTTTTTTTTTTTTTTTTTTTTTGAAAATTCACTTAAATATCAATATTAAAATAAAATATATTCAAATATGTGTGGCAGTTAGCAGTAAGCAGCTGACAGTTGGCAGTAAGCAGTTGGCTGTCGTATGTGGCATTCCATAAATAACAGATTAACAATTCTAAAAAAAAAAAAAATGAAAAAAAAACGCCATGCGTGTATCATGTGTATATATACGTACATATTTTTTTCAGGATCGGGTTCAAAGTCAATGAGAGACGAGACTTTGAGGGAAATCAATTAATTAATTGATTGATTGATTTATTTATTTATTTGCTTTCATTTATTTATTTGGATAACGCATTAAAATCCTTAGATTTAAAAAAAAAGTTTTTTTTCAATATTATCCCTGCATGAATAATAAAAGAAAAAATATCAAACGTTTATGTTTGTGTTATTCATCAGTTTATGTTTGTTTTGACAATAACGTGTAGTCATTCTCGTATTTTCAGGATACCGTTAGAAAGGCGATTCCTTACTCATCCTCTATCTATTTTTAGAGAATCCGTCATTGAGAAGACCCTTCTATGACGTCACAATTGAATGCCTCCATATGGTAAACAGTTTAGCCAATGATACGATGCGATCGTGATCATGTGACTTATAATAATGGAATAGTGTCATAGGGGATAATTGTTACACGTACAGACTAGAAATAAGGAAGAAAACAAAGAAACGAGAGGTCTTCAGGTTTGTTTAATATGGAAATTGATGAATCGATAATTCAAATATGATATTTAAGATCATTTTTACTAAACATGAAGGATTTATATAGTAGATTTGTGCGATATTTTGTTGTTTTTCTGAACAAGGTCGCCATTTTGCTGACAGAAATACCAAACAAACTACGATCAAGGGTGGGTCATATTTTACGAACTAATGAACTTTGGTCCCAGAAAATCATATAAAAGGACAGAAATTTGACATAGAATGATAATGAGAGTAAAAAAACACAGCAATCTGCTTTAAAAGTCTGTAAATCGACCATTTCCTTTTGTTTTGTAAGTTTCAATTTTGCTTCATCATGGCCAATAATTTAATGACGAACAAAGTGTTTACGAAGATTGCATATTCTGCTGCATAATTAAATTGAATTCAGATTTCTTCAATTTATAAGTAATATTTACCATCAAAATTATTATGATTTTGTTGTTTTGTCGCTCATTTTAGGGCATGCTTCGATCAATATGACTTGTGTTGATTTGACACATTGACACACATAAAACATTCACCCAGTTTTAATTCTGTTTAACATGTTTAAGCATGGAAAATATA